>NC_134403.1:6375224-6500224 GCF_038048845.1 Mixophyes fleayi
CTTCATCGATTTATTTCTATAGCGCCACTAATTCCGCAGCGCTGTACAGAAAACTCATTCACATCAGTCCCTGCCCCATTGGAGCTTACAGTCTAAATTCCCTAATATAGGACACAGGTTCAATTTTGATAGCAGCCAATTAACCTACCAGTATGTTTTTGGAGTGTGGGAAGAAACTGGAGCGCCCAAAGGAAACCCACACAAACACGGGGAGAGCATACAAACTACACACAGATAAGGCCATAATATAATTGAACTCATGACCACAGTGTTGTGAGGCAGAAGTGCTAACCACTGAGCCACTGTGCTGCCCACATGACCAATTTTAAAGAGTTCAGTACTTGCACAATAAGCCCCTCCCCCAAAGGCTGGCACTAGTGGGCGAGCTGTGGTCACTGGTGCGGGTATGGAGGAAGCGGGACCCCCAACCCTCTGCATCTGCCATGCAACCGGCCCCATTATCTCCATGGGCCACGTACCACACCAGCCGCACCAATGGTAGTTCACAGACTACCCTAACGCACCAACGAGTTCCCTCATATAGTAATTGTTGTGTCCTTACCAACTGACGCTGCATCAGGAAACACAAGTGCGAACCGCTTGTGAAAACACATATAAATGCTGCTCTTTGCACCTGTGTTAGATATACGGAATCCAGAAGCCGGCAGCCCCCTGTCCTCACTGGTCAGCACAGGACGTTGTTATATCTGCTCTGTCCCTAACACTGAACAAACTCTCTCTTATTGGTCAGTAAAGTGGGTTCCTCCGGGTGATGATCAAACCTTGGAATAAAATCCTTAACCTACTTTTTGTTGACTGCGATCTGTAATAGTGCAGAGTAAAGTTCAAAGAATTACAAGTACATATTAAATGCCCCACATATTGCGCTGTTTGATTTATATAACATTTCATTTGAATATTTACAAAATGTCCCCTAGATGGGGGTTATGCTGCTTTCGGGGCCAACACTGTACCCCCAGAATACGCCTGACAAATAGGTCAATGCCTGATAATTCTGCTGAGCAACAGATGTAAAATTAGGGGCAAACCAATCCTGGATCACTAATGAAATCATCATGCTCACTTGCGCCGCCCTATAGCAAGATATGTAACTTGCATCATTAAACAGCCGCAAGGGATCGGACTGTAAGATACAACCATAAAGCTGGGTACACAATACAGAGTTTTTGTCCAATAATAGGCGCAACGAGCCGACATACGACCGCTCGTTTGAAAGTCGGGTCAGTGTGTGTAGTGACACGATGGTCGAAAGTCTGCCCAAATGGACGATTGTCGCCTCACTTGGTTGGTCGTACCGTTTAATTTTTTCATTCCAATCTCGTTTCCGCTGTGTAGTGTGTATAAACTTCCGACCGATCCACGACAATCCTCCGATACTTCCTCGACCTGGGGGGCGTGTGTATGTAAATTTTTGATGTCTGTCTCAGTCCCACGTGGTGCGGTATCCGCACATCACAGACTTGTGTTTTGTATAGATGTATATTGCACCTGTCTGGCTGCAGACCATTACACCTTTTTTTTTGCGGCGGGGGGGGGGGGGAGCGGGCTAGTTTACAAAAAACAAACAAACATACTCACCTGATCGCGGAGCCGGCGTCCCTCCTCTCTGCTGCTCTGTGCTCTATTCAGACTGTCTGAATGCCGGGTGTGATGTCATCATGTCATGCCCAGCATTCAGTCAGTCTGGAGTAATGGAGCACAGAGCACCAGAGAAGACCAAGGGCTAGATTTACTAAGCTGCGGGTTTGAAAAAGTCGGGATGTTGCCGATAGCAACCAATCAGATTCTAGCTGTCATTTTGTAGAAGGTACTAAATAAATGAAAGCTAGAATCTGATTGGTTGCTATCGGCAACATCCACACTTTTTCAAACCCGCAGCTTAGTAAATCTAGCCCCAAGAGAGGAGCACGGGGGGGGGGGCAGCATGACAGAGGGGTTAAAAAATGAGGGGGAGCACAGAGGGGTTAAAAAACGGGAAAGCAGCTCGTCATAGGGGTTAAAAATGAGGGGGAGCACAAAGGGGTTAAAAAACGGGGGGGGGCAGCATGACAGAGGGGTTAAAAAATGAGGGGGAGCACAGAGGGGTTAAAAAACGGGAAAGCAGCATGTCAGAGGGATTAAAAACAGAGGGGGCATCATGACAGAGGGGTTAAAAAATGAGGGGGGCACAGATGGGTTAAAAAACGGGGCAGCATGGCACAGTGGGGTTAAAAAACAGGGGTCAGCATGGCACAGTGGGGTTAAAAAATGGTGGGCAGCATGGCACAGTGGGGTTAAAAAGGGGGGGAGCAGCATAGTATAGTGTGATGAAGGGGAGCCAGATGAAGGGGGCAAAAGCAGCATGGAGGGCACAGTGTAATCATAAGGCATGGCGATGATGAAGGGGCACATTATTGTAATATTGGAGCTGGAGGAAGGCCTAATTATTAATCGTGGATGGTATTGATTTAACGCCAGGGTTGTTTGGAATTATCTAAATGTAGCTATTTTTTTCCAAATAGGGCCCCCAGCATTCCAGGATCCAGACAAGCCGCAACTAAAGAAACATGCAGCAACAGGTGGTGAAAGTGAGAAGAACAGGTAGGAGAGAGCAGGACAGTATGTGAAATGTTGTGATTCTAGTATGGACAATGTCAATTTTTGGTGAGTGTTGTGCCCAATGTAAGGTGGAGGCCAAGACTGAACTCTTTGTGTACACACTGCATTTTTTTCTATACTACATTTTGGTGCTAGATGTCCTGAAAGTCAGGAGTGCTTGGACATATGTGATGCTCGGGCGAATTGAGAGCCTAGTGATTTTGATGTGTTAGCCACTCCCCAATGGCGCATTGCCACGCCCCCAAATGCATGACCACATGTCCGAATTTTTTACCATACTCAGCTATGAGGGGGGCCCCATGAATTTATTGTACTGGGGCCCTGAATTCCTCTTGGCAGCCCTTGCGTGTGTTATTACCTGTTGCATCTATGTTGGGAATCTATTCATATTTACCCTTTATAAACTTATACCTTTATAATTTATTAAACTTTTAAAGTCATATTGACCTTTATTAACTAATATTTGTAAAATACCCAGAATAAACCACACAGTGTTCATGCAACAGTTTTATTGCAGTACAAAAGTACAAAATTTTCATTGCAGAATATGACAAGTGCAAAAAATAATATTACACTTAAAGGTGCCAGTGGTTTGTGGCAGAACAGTTGCAAACAGCATATACATTTCAACAACATTTTTCTCAAGGTTTTTAATTTTTCTCTTGATGTCGCTTGGATTTCTAAGCCCTTTGATTTCTTTGCCTACGAAACAAGGAAATAAAAAATGTTTACCATTAAACTTATATATCTGTAATCTATATCCAACACCAGAAATACTCTCATTTGCTCACCTTGCACACTGCTCGAGATCAGTTTATGTTGGGGTCCCTGTGGTGCAATTGCAATAATAGCGGGCTTAACCTCATATATTTTGGAAAACAGGCGCCATTTTGGTTAATTATAATTAAAATTCTGTAGTGTGTACCCAGCTTAAGTCCTCCATGTAACCTTGTCATAATCACAGACTCCCCGTGTGTGTGTAAACCACGCTGTGCGAGCTTTGGACGTGCGACTGAAGCATAAAGATATTTGCGATCCATCGTCCTTCCTGCGTACTGAACTGTCCTCATCTCACGGTGTTACCGTTCATTATAATTTGTGTTCATGTGTGTTTGTTTACCTACGTTATTATATTCCATGTGTCTTTATAATACTTGTTATACCAGATTTATTCTTAAATGTCACCAGGTGAAGTATTTAATAGCAGATAAGACAATGAGTCTACAAATAACATATCACCAACTTGTCATCTGGCCAACAAGGATATTGTATAATAGTATCCTGGGCCAGACTCCTAGGTGCCCTCTCCCCAGGGACCCAACGGTCCCCAGTCAGCAGGGGGCAGACACTCGGGGGTAATCATCATAACTTTCCCATCTATCACAAGCTGGCTACCACCCTAATCCACCCCCATTGGCTCCATCACCCTGGGAATAATGAGGGATATGTAACCTATATACTTACTGTATTGTGTTTTCATGGATTAGTGACTGGGGACCGCTCTTCTGCCACATGTGTACTCTGTGCTTATAAGGACTCTGCCTGGTGACTGTATATCTATCCGCCTGTATCGCCATGTGCTGAATAAACTGTGTTTTGGTTGCAGCAATCTGCCCTGGTGGTTTCAGGGAACCCACCCGGGCGTGTGGTCCTCACAGTGGTCTAGTAGGGTCCTCTAAGGTGGCAAAGGACCCGGGATGATCTGAGATCGAGCTGCAGGTTCAGCCAGGACAGTTCCCTGGGTGACGTCGCTGTGTTTTGAGCTGCTGATAGCAGCAGGTAATATTAATGTATCTAGGGGGTATTCAATTGTTGCTTTTAACGCGCTAAAACAAAAAAAACAGAGCGCTCTAAAAATATTAGCGTTAATACGGTAATATGCGCGTAAATACCGTTAATACGGTAGTTTACTCGCTGAATTTCATCTCGCAGCTCAGGGAGCTGCGAGATGAAATTTAGCGAGTAATTACCGTATTAACGCTAATATTTTTAGAGCGCTCGTTTTTTTTTGTTTTAGCGCGTTAACGGCAACAATTGAATACCCCCTAGGAATCCAGTAACATAAGGGAAGTTTTTATTTTTTAGCCACCTGAAGTGAGGAGCCCACGGTGCTTCCATGGAAGCCCATAGTGCACAGAATGCACCCGGGAACCAGTGGCCATGTTCTCAGGACCTTTCATAGTAAGTTCTCCGGCTCTCAGAGGGCGACTAACTCTGCAACTCGTGTGAGTGAAAGGGGACTGATGGATCTTATAATATCCTCATATTCAGGTGTACTGTAAACACGATGAGCTGATGTTTGTTAGCATCCCCTCAAGAGGGTATATGTTGGAAATAGTAAAACACCGGCTGCTCCTTATATGACTACATGTATTGTGATTAACACAGTCACCCTGGTGATGTCATTCGTGCCAAAAAGGGAAGAGCTCTGTTCATAAAAGGTTTTCACAAGGAACTGATCTTACTAAATTGGCAGATGCTCTCTCTGCCTGTCTGTCTCTCTCTGTCTCTCTCTCTCTCTCTGTGTCTCTCTCTCTCTCTGTGTCTCTCTCCCTCTCTGTCTGTCTCTCTCTCTCTCTGTCTCTCTCTCTCTCTGTCTCTCTCTCTCTCTGTCTCTCTCCCTCTCTGTCTCTCTCCCTCTCTGCCTGTCTCCCTCTCTGTCTGTCTCTGTCTCTCTCTCTCTCCCTCTCTGTCTGTCTCCCTCTCTGTCTGTCTCTGTCTCTCTGTCTGTCTCTCTCTCTCTCTCTCTCTCTATATTTATATATATATATCTACTATATAAATGCCTAGTGGCGTGTGTGGGAAAAAAAAAAAACAAGCTGCAACGCCACCTGCTGGGCAGAGTTATACACTGACCTATTTATTTCTTGAAGGAGAAGTGACAGTTGGGAGTGGTTGGTGGTTGCCGGGGGTGACAGTGGGGAGTTTTTAACACCTTAAGTAGCCTGATGAAGGATGTGGCGATGAAGATGAAGGATGAGCTGATGGAGAAAAATGATGAGGTGGTGACATGTGGACAAAACCACGTTAAAAAAGGGCGCTTGCATCAGGAAGTAACGCTCTTCCCCTGAGGAGGCCTGGGCTAGGCCCAAATACATGACAAGAACCTTTTTAACACCTTAAGTAGCTTGATTTGACTAGAATGCATGAGTATCATGCACGGGTTATCTTGTACATATATATGTATATAAGCAATGCCTTAATTTAATTAATTTTAACATTATAGACAGCTCACTGTTACATCTATATATATTTATAGACAATTGATGAACTGTTTGTATACTCCTATTGTTGTGTCTATTCTTGTGTGAACTAGACGTCCGCGCTGCATGTAATATAGAAGGCTGCCTTCTGCATTCACAAATATTAATATTCCCTGCCATTAGGCTTAGAAGACACAGGGTGACAAGTTACTCGGGTACTTCATACTGTGATCAGCAGCATATTCTGCAAATGAGTCCCTAAGACAAGACCCCTATACATATAGAACAAATAGGTAAATCACTTTTCTGCGCTGTGGTTTCCCAAACACAACTGTAGAATAAAACTTAAATTAAAAAATACTTATTGGTTGATGATATGATGATGTTCAATTTCTTCCAATCAATCATAGAAGTTTTCCTGAATCCAACCATGTAAAGGAAAAGATTATAATAGTGTGATACTGTATAGTACAATAATATATATGCCCAAGTTGTCAATATATGGCTTATTCTATTCTATAAGATCCCTGAAATCAATAAGTAGGTGGTAGATATATGGTGTGGGATTCCCCACAATTCAATCTACTTACACCGTAGATTCTTTAAAATTGGCACTTCAAAATAGACAAAGGCTTCCGCTCCTCCCCGCTTCTTCTAAACCTCACGAAAAATACAAGAAAGAGAGAAATATCTCTTAGGTAGAGGCTAAAAACATTTATTGTATAAAAACATAGATGTTCCTACCGCGGAGTAAATAGCGATCAGTATGTCATATGTGAGCCATTCCAGCGGGTACACAGATATTAGTAAGTAGTAAGTGACGTCCGGATGTTGGCTGCAGAATTTCAAAACAGCAGGATTGTGAGCTGAACAGTCACTGAACTCTCCATCTAAGCAAGTCCCGTCTCGGCCGGCAAGCACAGAGAAACACAGTATGGAATCACCGACTAGTTTCGATCCTGTTCAATGGATCATTTTCAAGGTAATGAATAAGGAGCACTGTGTTTCCTTTTTATAATTAACTCCGATCACATGATCGGATCCAAAGCTGTAGAGAAGTGCCAATTAAAAATGCAAAACATCATTCAAATATAAAAAATCTTCATTTCAATACAAAAACATTTTTTGGGTTTAACACAGGAAAAAAGAATACATATTTGACAAGAACTTTATGCAATCTATCAACTTTCTAAATATGTTGTCTTGAGTATGTCTCCAGTAACATATTCAAATAACAGGATAATTAATGGATAAATGTTAAATAGGTGTATTCACAAGAGAAAAAAAATATATACATACTTAACAAGCAGCTGAATACTATATCCAGTTATAAGTTTTCACAATATATTAACATGAGTATATCTCCGATCACATGTTCAACTCTCGGAATAATCCGTGA
Source organism: Mixophyes fleayi (assembly GCF_038048845.1). Taxonomy (NCBI): domain Eukaryota; kingdom Metazoa; phylum Chordata; class Amphibia; order Anura; family Limnodynastidae; genus Mixophyes; species Mixophyes fleayi. Next base: position 6,382,446 of record NC_134403.1, read on the forward strand.
GTTCATATTCGTACATGATTTTAAAATATTCATACTTGGTTAGGAGAATATATAAATATAAGTGCAAAACTATTCAAAAATAGGAAGGAAGGCACACTGTATCACAAATATATCCCTATATAATTAGACCAATTATCTCTAATTATATAATTGTTTCCCTTCTAATGCAAAGAGAGATATAGCTAATATCGGCTATGTCAGGAGGGATATTTTATAATTAATCCGATATTGTGGGATTATAGATGTAGAGCAGTGTTACTTTCCTCTCCTATAAAATAATTCAAAATTCCAAATCATACAATGTTTAAAATAATTCAATGTTATAGATAAGTGGAGAAGATGTACATAGATGTTTCCTTCTGGAATGAGATAAGAGAAAACAAAAAAGAGATAGGATTAATCATTCTAAGAAGCATTTCAACTCAAAATCTTTATTTAAACCTGTTGGTATCAAGGTGTTGAGCTTAAAAATCCACATCATTTCTCTCTGAGATAATTTATTATTAACATCTCTACATTTCCAGTCTCCTTGTACTAAATATATACCAATGAAATTCCTAATGTCCCTAGTGTTACACTCATGATGATCTTTAAAATGCATGGATAGAGAATGTTGCTCATATCCTAATTTAATGTTCCGGATGTGTTCATATATACGTCTTTTTAGAGGACGTGATGTTTTTCCAACATAATATAATCCGCATTTGCATTCTATTATATATATAACATTACATGAGTGACATGTAATGAAGGAATCTATTTTATAAAGATTGCCATGAACAGTAAAATCTTCTATTTTACTATTATTGTGGACAATTTGTCTGCACGGAATGCACTGCCCACAACGATAGAAGCCCTTTGACTTGATTCTCCCTTGTCTGGCCCCCGGTGGGTGAATGCAAAGAGGAGTTGGCAGTCGGGGCGAATAGTATAGAAAAGAGGGTTGAGGGTCACCATGAAATAAGGAGACTTGGATGGTACAGCATAGAATAGTTGCAGGATTTGCAGAAACACAACTTTAATATTTCTAAAGATCTTCACAAACCTGTGTATAGAGGTGTCACACAGTATCATTAGGATTAATGATAAGTTATCTCAGATGCCCCTTATTACAGGCCTCAGCTTGGGGAAGCAGAGGATACAGAGGATATAGAAGACACAGAGGATATAGAAGACACAGAGGATACAGAGGATACAGATGATTCAGAGGACACAGAGGATACAGAGCATACAGAGGATATAGAGGATACAGAGGACAAAGAGGATACAGAGCACAGAGGATACAGAGAACACAGAGGATACAGAGCACACAGAGGATACAGAGGACACAGAGGATACAGAGGATACAGAGGACACAGAGGATACAGAGAACACAGAGGATACAGAAGACACAGAGGATACAGAGCACACAGAGGATATAGAGGATACAGAGGACACAGAGGATACAGAGCACACAGAGGATACAGAGCACACAGAGGATACAGAGGACACAGAGGATACAGAGGATACAGAGGGCCCTTAGGTAGAGACTTGTGATTATTCAACTGTAACAGGTTGTTTCCATGAGATTTCAATCTATATGATCTGTGTGTTGTGACAACAAACAAGGGGGATCTGTGTAATGTGACTTGTGTACAGATAGAACTGGTTTCTCCAGTGAACACGAGATACCGAAAGTAAATAAATTCCATCCATGGAACAGAAAATAGTGCAGCTAGTGTGTGCCCAGTGTGTACCCAGTTGGTGCCCAGTGTGTGCCCAGTTGGTGCCCAGTGTGTGCCCAGTGTGTGGCCTGTGTGTGGCCAGTGTCTGGCCAGTCAGTGTATGGCCTGTGTGTGCCCAGTGTGTGGCCTGTGTGTGCCCAGTATGTGCCCAGTGTGTGCCCAGTGTGTACCCCGTATGTGCCCAGTGTGTGGCCTGTGTGTGCCTAGTATGTGCCCAGTGTGTACCCAGTGTGTACCCAGTATGTGCCCAGTGTGTGCCCCATGTGTGTCCAGTGTGTAACCAGTATGTGTCCAGTGTGTGCCCCATGTGTGTCCAGTGTGTAACCAGTATGTGCCCAGTGTGCTCCTAGTGTGTGCCTAGTATGTGCCCAGTGTGTACCCAGTATGTGCCCAGTGTGTGGCCTGTGTGTGCCCAGTGTGTGCCCCGTGTGTGCCCAGTGTGTACCCAGTATGTGCCCAGTGTGTGGCCTGTGTGTGCCTAGTATGTGCCCAGTATGTACCCAGTATGTGCCCAGTATGTGCCCCGTGTGTGCCCAGTGTGTACCCAGTATGTGCCCAGTGTGTGGCCTGTGTGTGCCTAGTATGTGCCCAGTATGTACCCAGTATGTGCCCAGTATGTGCCCCGTGTGTGCCCAGTGTGTACCCAGTATGTGCCCAGTGTGTGGCCTGTGTGTGCCTAGTATGTGCCCAGTGTGTACCCAGTATGTGCCCAGTGTGTGCCCCGTGTGTGCCCAGTATGTGCCCAGTGTGCGCCCTGGTTATTATACGAGCCCTATCAGTGAAATAACAAAAAATAAATCAGTTCCTAAGCAATTCATGAAAGAACTTCAAAGATTAGATTTGCAACTTTGTCTGGGGGGTTAGGAAGCCCCGTTTTAAGCATTCTGTTTAGTATAGACGTAGACACAAAGGGGGAGTGCAGTTGCCAGAGTTATCTCCAGACAATATCTCTGAGTGTAATAGAAGAGACAGGAACAAACAGTGGATAGATGTGGAGAATGATTCTATTGATGCCGCCACATGTTCTTCCTTAGCTCTCCAAAGTCCCCACCATTGGTCCTACTATGATGACGTGGATGAAGCTTTGCTCTGAGAAGGACATGTCGGCCTCTCTGCCCACTTTATACCCCATTGTTTCCAATCCAGACCCCCCTGCCCCAGTCTCTGCAGAACCTTGTTCAGCAGGTGGATTTGGGCAGAGGATCGTTGGTGATCAACTGTCACGGGCACTAGGAGTCTTTACCCAGGGATCACCAGATGGTAGGCTTACCAGAGCAATGTAGGTGGTAATCGAGTACTCTGGTAGCTAGGTGATCACGGAACATGAAATGATGGCCGATGAGATGCTCAGGAAAGACTATGACTAGCAACACTGGTAATAATGAGGTAATAATACACAAGGAACTGTATGGACAAGGACACGTGAAGATAGTCAGTGGTCTGCGATAGCAAGTTGTACCACTGCTATAGAGAGGAGGAATGTCCAACAGAAACAAGGAGGTGATGAGAGTCAGCGGTCTGTGGGTAGCAAGTTGTACCGCTGTCTGAGTGAAGGAATGGAATCCAAGTGGAGGTATCCGGGTAGTCAGTGGTCTGCGGCAGCAAGTTGTACCACTGCTATGTGAGAGGATGATGGAACAGGTGATACCGGAAACAGGGATCAGTGGTCTGACATCAGCAAGTTGTACCACTGAATATATATGTGAGGAGGTGCACAGGGGAAGACTGCAACACAGGATATACACAGGCACCTTATACACGATCCACAGTAATATGCACAATATAGATATACATATAGATATAAATGACTGAGCAGGTCTGCAATCTAGAAAGTCTCTTGAAGTAGTCCAGCACAATTATAACACAGTCAATGATGGCAATAGACTCAGCGGATAGCAGACTCCAGAGAGAACCAAACACAGTCCAGCAAGATATGCAATACACAGCACAGTCAATGAGAAGTATGCATACCGTGGTTCAGCAGTAGCAGTCAGATGGGATAGCAGCGGTACCTGAGCGGCGGGAGGCCGCCTGGATAGGAAGTCCCTGGATAGGTGAGGCAGCGGTCTAGCAGGTGCAGCGCACAGGTGAGTAGACCAACAGGGACACGAATTCACAGGAGTCAGCAACACGTGGAACTGGACTCATAGGAGACCCAGGAGAATGGAGATGATCCAGCAGAGGGTAGTAGATGAAATACAACTCAAATGCTGACAGGAGGGTAGAGACCAGTGGAACACGTGAAGGCGTGGAGAGTGGATCAGCAGGAGATGGAGGATAGCGCTGACCACAGCAGCAGGACTCAGCGGCACACGGAGGTAACCAGTAGCAACCACAGGAACCAACAGCGATGGGAAACAGGAGTGCAGCGCAGGGCAAGAGCTGTTGATCACGAAGTGTAGCAGATGGTAATGAAAGCGGCAGGCTCGAGGAAGTCACAGCAAAGATGAGATGAAACTGTAGTGCACGGAGGCAGCGGATAGTAATCAGCTGGCAGTCACGATGTTGAACACAGGCGAGTTGAAAGCAGGAGACTGTGGTGCACGGAGGCAGCGGATAGTAATCAGCTGGCAGTCACGATGTTGAACACAGGCGAGTTGAAAGCAGGAGACTGTAGTGCACGGAGGCAGCGGATAGTATTCAGCTGGCAGTCACGATGATGAACACAGGCGAGTTGCAAGCAGGAGACTGTAGTGCACGGAGGCAGCGGATAGTAATCAGCAAACAGACTTGATGAGAAGCAGGTGAGTGAAGTAAAAGCTGGAGTGCACGGAGGCAGCGGATAGCAATGAGCAAACAGTCACATAGATGTAAAATAACGTAGAAGTGGTTTAGAAGACTGTAGTGCACGGAGGCAGCGGATAGGAATCAGCAAACAGTCATGATGATACAGTTGATGGTAGAAGTGGTATGGAACCACAGAAGTAGAAGTGGTTTGGAAACCACAGGAATCAGCAGCGCTGAATACACGAGTAATACAGGAACACCTTCAGAGACTCATGAGGAATGAGACTCCAAGATCAGGCAACGTGGTGTTGACCACAGGTGCTTAATATAGGGAGTGTTGCCTGATCTGCCAATTGAGTTAAAGGGGTATACACTGAAGTATAGAAAAGGGCTGCGCATGCGCAGACCCTCAGGATGGTGGACGGCCACGGTTCCTAAATGTCCGGGAAGAGGCACTCACGGTCCGGTGAGTGACAGTACCCCCCCTTTTAAAGGTGGGCACAGAACGCCTGGAACCGGGCTTGTCCGGATTTTTGGAGTAAAACTTCTTCAAAAGGGCAGGAGCATTAAGGTCTTCAGCTTTGATCCAAGAGCGCTCCTCAGGACCAAAGCCCTTCCAATGAACGAGGAAGTGGAGGACTCCTCGCGAAATTTTTGCATCTAGTACCTCGGTAATCTCAAAATCCTCCTCCTGATGAACTTGAACTGGCTGCGGAGCTGAGGGAGGAGTTGAGAAACGGTTGATAATAAGAGGTTTGAGCAAAGATACATGGAAGGCATTAGAAATCCGAAGACTCTTAGGAAGAAGGAGTTTCACACATACTGGATTGATAACTTGAATGATCCTATATGGACCAATAAAACGAGGGGCGAATTTCATGGATGGAACCTTCAAACGAATATTTTTTGTGGATAACCAGACACGATCTCCAATTTTTAGTGGTGGAATAGCCCGCCTCTTCTTATCAGCGAAAGATTTATATTTGACAGATGTCTTCTTTAAACAGGTTCTGACCTGAGACCAGATATTTTTAAAAGTCTGACAAACAGTTTCCACCGCAGGAACTTGGGTGGGCGGGAGGGCAGGAAATTCCGGAAAAGACGGATGGTGACCGTAGACCACAAAAAATGGAGTTTTGGATGATGACTCATGGTACATGTTGTTATGGGCGAACTCAGCCCAAGGGAGTAACTCTACCCAGTTGTCTTGATTGGCTGATGAAAATATCCTTATAAAAGTCTCAAGATCTTGATTGACACGTTCGGTTTGTCCATTGGATTGTGGATGGTAAGAAGATGAGAGTGCTAATCGTATGCCCAAGGTTTTACAAAGGGCTCGCCAGAATCTAGACACGAATTGTACTCCTCTATCAGACACAATCTCAGATGGACATCCATGGATACGGAAGATCTCTTTAATGAAATGTTCAGCCAGGATAGACGAGGAAGGCAAACCAGACAGAGGGATGAAATGAGCCATCTTCGAAAATCTGTCCACTACCACCCAAATAGTGTTATGGTTCTTACTAGGTGGTAAGTCAGTAACGAAATCCATACTAATATGGGTCCATGGTTTGGACGGAATGGGTAGTGGTCGCAGCAACCCTGCTGGGGTTCTGCGAGAGGATTTGAATTGCGAACATAATTCACAGGAAGCAATGAACTCTTTGACGTCTCTCCTCATTGAAGGCCACCAGTAACTTCGAGAGAGGATCTCAAAAGTCTTGTGTTCACCGGCGTGTCCAGAAAAGTGAGAGGCATGGAACCACGAAAGGATTTTCCTCCTTAGTATAGGAGGCACAAGGGTCTTCCCAAATGGTAGCGTTCTGGTGGATGAAGCAGCCAGTGAGATACATTTGGGGTCTAGAATGGTATGGTTGGAAACCTCTTCTATATCAGAGGACGTAACAAAGGCTCTAGATAAGGCATCAGCTTTCTTGTTCTTGGCAGCTGGTTTGAAGGTAATTATTAATTCAAAACGGGAAAAGAAAAGAGACCATCTTGCTTGACGAGGGTTCAAGCATTGGGCAGACTGGAGATATGACAAGTTCTTATGATCTGTGAAGATCGTCACCGGATGGCGAGCTCCCTCCAACAAGTATCTCCATTCCTCTAGTGCGACTTTGATAGCCAGTAATTCCTTGTCCCCGATGGTATAATTTTTCTCTGCGGGTAGGAGACCCCGAGAATAGAAGGCACAAGGGTGGAATTTTTGCTGTTCCGAGCGTTGGGAGAGAATAGCTCCTAAGCCCACATTAGAGGCATCTACTTCTAGGAAGAAGGGGAGTGTCACATCAGGCTGTCGGAGGATTGGAGCCGAAGAGAAGGACTCTTTTAATGTTTGAAAGGCTTGAATAGCCTCAGTTGACCATTGCTTAGGATTAGCCCCTTTTCGAGTCAGGGCCACAATAGGAGATGCAATGGAAGAAAAGTCTTGAATGAAGCGTCTATAGTAATTGGCAAAACCTAAAAAACGCTGGATCGCACGAAGAGTAGTTGGCTGGGGCCAATGTAGTACAGCATTTACTTTGTCAGGATCCATCTTCAGGCCAACTCCGGAAACTATATACCCCAAGAATGGAATCTGGGGTAATTCGAATGAACATTTTTCTAATTTACAGAACAATGAATTTTTCCGTAGCCTGGAGAGGACTTCTGCCACATGTTGGTGGTGAGAGGGCAGGTCCTGTGAAAAAATCAATATGTCGTCCAGGTAGACGACGACACATACATATAATAAGTCCCGAAAAATCTCATTGATGAAGCCCTGAAAAACAGCGGGGGCATTACATAGCCCGAAAGGCATTACCAGATATTCGTAATGCCCGTCTCTGGTGTTAAACGCTGTCTTCCATTCGTCACCGGAACGAATTCTGATTAAATTGTAGGCACCACGAAGATCCAACTTAGTAAAAATACGGGCTCCCTTGATGCGGTCAAATAGCTCAGTGATCAACGGAATGGGATACCGATTCTTGATAGTAATGGCATTGAGTCCACGAAAATCTATACAAGGGCGTAATGATCCATCCTTCTTTTTGACAAAGAAGAACCCAGCTCCAGCGGGCGAGGTGGAAGGTCGAATGAACCCACGCTGGAGGTTCTCCCGTATATATTCAGATGTAGCTTGAGTTTCAGGTAACGAGAGTGGATAGACCCGGCCCCTGGGAGGAGTCTTGCCAGGAAGAAGGTCAATCGGACAATCCCAAGAACGATGAGGAGGAAGACGTTCAGACTGAGCTTTATCAAAAACATCGGTAAATGAAGCATATTGAGGAGGGAGTCCTGGTGAAATAGCTGAGATGGAAGCTTGCTGTACCTTAAGAGGAATGACTTGGGAAAGGCAATGATGGTGACATTCAGACCCCCAAGACGTGACTTGAGGGGTGCGCCAGTCAATCTGGGGAGAGTGACACTGAAGCCATGGAAGGCCTAGGACAATCGGACTTGTCGTAACAGGAAGAATTAAAAACGATATCTCTTCATGATGCAGAGCACCAATCTGAAGGGTTACTGGAGACGTACTCTGGGTGATGAGACCGTTGATGAGACGTGATCCATCGATAGCCGTCACAGTAATGGGAGTTTTTAAGGTAATCACTGGTAGAGACCATTGATTTACTAACGATTTGGAAATAAAATTTCCTGCTGCTCCGGAATCAATCAATGCCTGTGACTCAAAGGTCTTGGTAGCAAAGGAAATAGTCACATCAAAAGCGCAGACTTTAGATTTCATAGACGATGGAGAGGACTCCAGGGACCCTAACTTCACCTCTCCAGAACTAGTTAGGGCCTGGCATTTCCCGATCTCTTAGGGCAGGAGCTGAGGACATGAGTGGAATCAGCACAATAGATACAGAGTCTATTCTTGACTCTTCGTTTCCTCTCCTCAGAAGATAACTTGGAACGTCCTATCTCCATGGGAATCACAGCGGGTGACACTGGACGAAATTGAGGGTTAGAGCGAAGAGGTGCTTTAGCAGAAGTCGTTTTCTCAGCCTCTCTTTCACGAAATCTCATATCAACACGATGGCATAGAGAGATCAAATCTTCAAGTGACGAAGGAAGCTCTTGGGTAGTCAGTGCATCTTTAATTTTATCGGAAAGCCCCTGCCAGAAGGCGGCAACTAGGGCCTCAGTGTTCCACTGAAGTTCAGAGGCTAAGATCCTAAATTGAATGACGTACTGGCCTACAGTATGAGATCCTTGTCGCAGACGGAGGATGCTGGAAGCAGCGGAGGTCACACGACCTGGTTCATCGAACACTCTTCGGAATGTAGAAATGAATTTGGCACTATCTTGTAATATTGGATCGTTCCTCTCCCACAGAGGGGAGGCCCAAGCCAGGGCTTGTCCTGAAAACAAAGAGATAAGATAGGCCACTCTGGAACGATGGGTAGAAAAATTTTGAGGTTGGAGCTCAAAATGGACTGAACATTGGTTAAGGAAACCCCTACAAGTTTTGGGGTCTCCATCGTACTTTGACGGAGTAGGCAGGTGAAGCGTGGAAGCTGTAGACACCTGGGATGGCAAAGGGGAAACGGAGGAAAGCACAGGAGCTTCAGAAGTAGCTGTCACAGTCTGTCCAGATGTTCCTTGGGAGGTTAATGACTGATAACACTGAAGTAACAGCTGTTGGCGGGCATCCTGTTGCTCCACACGGCTAACCAGATGTTGCAGCATCTCTTTGGCGGTAGGTTCCACATCTGGGTCTGTCATGGCCTGATCTTACTGTCACGGGCACTAGGAGTCTTTACCCAGGGATCACCAGATGGTAGGCTTACCAGAGCAATGTAGGTGGTAATCGAGTACTCTGGTAGCTAGGTGATCACGGAACATGAAATGATGGCCGATGAGATGCTCAGGAAAGACTATGACTAGCAACACTGGTAATAATGAGGTAATAATACACAAGGAACTGTATGGACAAGGACACGTGAAGATAGTCAGTGGTCTGCGATAGCAAGTTGTACCACTGCTATAGAGAGGAGGAATGTCCAACAGAAACAAGGAGGTGATGAGAGTCAGCGGTCTGTGGGTAGCAAGTTGTACCGCTGTCTGAGTGAAGGAATGGAATCCAAGTGGAGGTATCCGGGTAGTCAGTGGTCTGCGGCAGCAAGTTGTACCACTGCTATGTGAGAGGATGATGGAACAGGTGATACCGGAAACAGGGATCAGTGGTCTGACATCAGCAAGTTGTACCACTGAATATATATGTGAGGAGGTGCACAGGGGAAGACTGCAACACAGGATATACACAGGCACCTTATACACGATCCACAGTAATATGCACAATATAGATATACATATAGATATAAATGACTGAGCAGGTCTGCAATCTAGAAAGTCTCTTGAAGTAGTCCAGCACAATTATAACACAGTCAATGATGGCAATAGACTCAGCGGATAGCAGACTCCAGAGAGAACCAAACACAGTCCAGCAAGATATGCAATACACAGCACAGTCAATGAGAAGTATGCATACCGTGGTTCAGCAGTAGCAGTCAGATGGGATAGCAGCGGTACCTGAGCGGCGGGAGGCCGCCTGGATAGGAAGTCCCTGGATAGGTGAGGCAGCGGTCTAGCAGGTGCAGCGCACAGGTGAGTAGACCAACAGGGACACGAATTCACAGGAGTCAGCAACACGTGGAACTGGACTCATAGGAGACCCAGGAGAATGGAGATGATCCAGCAGAGGGTAGTAGATGAAATACAACTCAAATGCTGACAGGAGGGTAGAGACCAGTGGAACACGTGAAGGCGTGGAGAGTGGATCAGCAGGAGATGGAGGATAGCGCTGACCACAGCAGCAGGACTCAGCGGCACACGGAGGTAACCAGTAGCAACCACAGGAACCAACAGCGATGGGAAACAGGAGTGCAGCGCAGGGCAAGAGCTGTTGATCACGAAGTGTAGCAGATGGTAATGAAAGCGGCAGGCTCGAGGAAGTCACAGCAAAGATGAGATGAAACTGTAGTGCACGGAGGCAGCGGATAGTAATCAGCTGGCAGTCACGATGTTGAACACAGGCGAGTTGAAAGCAGGAGACTGTGGTGCACGGAGGCAGCGGATAGTAATCAGCTGGCAGTCACGATGTTGAACACAGGCGAGTTGAAAGCAGGAGACTGTAGTGCACGGAGGCAGCGGATAGTATTCAGCTGGCAGTCACGATGATGAACACAGGCGAGTTGCAAGCAGGAGACTGTAGTGCACGGAGGCAGCGGATAGTAATCAGCAAACAGACTTGATGAGAAGCAGGTGAGTGAAGTAAAAGCTGGAGTGCACGGAGGCAGCGGATAGCAATGAGCAAACAGTCACATAGATGTAAAATAACGTAGAAGTGGTTTAGAAGACTGTAGTGCACGGAGGCAGCGGATAGGAATCAGCAAACAGTCATGATGATACAGTTGATGGTAGAAGTGGTATGGAACCACAGAAGTAGAAGTGGTTTGGAAACCACAGGAATCAGCAGCGCTGAATACACGAGTAATACAGGAACACCTTCAGAGACTCATGAGGAATGAGACTCCAAGATCAGGCAACGTGGTGTTGACCACAGGTGCTTAATATAGGGAGTGTTGCCTGATCTGCCAATTGAGTTAAAGGGGTATACACTGAAGTATAGAAAAGGGCTGCGCATGCGCAGACCCTCAGGATGGTGGACGGCCACGGTTCCTAAATGTCCGGGAAGAGGCACTCACGGTCCGGTGAGTGACATCAACAGGAGTTTGTGCTCTTTCCAAGTTCATGTTTAGGTTGTGTGGATCAGTCTGGATTGGCTAAAGAGGCAGGAGGCTGGATTACATCCTGCCAACTTGTGTCCAAATCTGTATATAGAGCCCTGTTCTACCCTGAAGTGTATCATTATTTCATCTGTAACTTCTGGATATCACTAGTACCTCAAACTAGCATGTAACTGTTCTTATTATCACACTTGAGCTAATAAACATAACTGCTACAAGATCCTGTTTTGACTCCAACTTACCTGCTGTAATTACTGTGACCTACAGATTAGACCAATCGAATCCATTATTCGGCTGTTCTGAGGTTTGGACCCAGCATCCAGTACCAATGCTCTGACCGCTACCAGCAGCTCTGACCAGTGTGATAAGCCAGGGGGTAACTATCCACAGCAACCTGACCTGAAGGAGAGGTCAGGGGCAGCCCAGGTGCCTAGTGAGGGGGTACACTAGCAGCGGGAGTTACCCAGATGGATGCAGTTCTAGGTGCCACTAAGGAGCCTGGTGGTGGCAGCAGGCTCCTCCTACTGCGGTTAGAGGGCGCATTTGGGATAAAGAAAGGGGATGGTGACAAAGTAAGTCTACCAGGTCCCCAGCAACATAACAGACAGGGTGGTATAGGAGGTCCATCCTGTCACAACGCCATTTTGTAGCAAAGTCTTTAGGCTTTCGGAGCTTATAGTCAGACATGAGATCCTCAGAGACCCCTCGGTTGCTGGTTGCTCTCCCTGTCTGACATTCCCGCCTCCAGGTATAAAAAGTCGTTATTACATTTGAACAATGCAGCCAGAGCTGTTAGACCGATACATTGGAGATCCCGATCTACTATTTTGATTAAGGATTGGCTCATTAGAATTGGTTTGTATAGGACTAAAAATTTAATTGTTTTCTATTCTAATGACAAATATTTAGATTTTACATCCACTTGGTTTAGCTGGTTGGAGATTAAGGAATCGCAAGAATTGTTTGTTGTGTTTGTTTTTATTTCACATGATAATGAAGGTTGTGCCATAAGTCTTGTGTAGCTAATCACTCTGAGACATTCTGCCCCATGTTTTATCATCGTTGTGATCTCCTTGATGTGTTTGGTGTAACTCAATGATTAATATTCTGTTTTTACATCTGAACATTTCTTTTTTTCAAAAGAATTTATATATAAAAAAGAAAAAATCAGTTCTTCAGTTCACAACAAATCTCACCGGAGCAGCAGAACGATGGCGACTCCGCCACGGGTGGTAAGAATTGGCGTACTGCTTCTCAGGGGGCTTACTTTTAGTGTATTCCCTTGGCGTACGTTATACTGTATTTTGGTTGATTATAAGCACTTACATCAGTGACAGTTACTGTGTCTGGATCACTTAGAACTAACTTATTGCATAAATTTATTTCAATTAGTGTTGCAGTGCGCCAATGTATATCACTGCAAATGTACTGATTTCTGTATTGTTCATCTATAGATTTATGAGTGATATGCAATGTTGGAGGCAACTTGTTTTTGAAGAAAGAAAGTGCCATGCTAATTAAGCATTTCATCTGAGAGTGACCAACACATCTTTTTAGCCTCTCTCAAGGTGCCCTGAGGGAATTTACATTGGAGAGACCAAGCAGAAACTACAATCCAACATGAAAACACTTCTCTGGATCAGGACACAGTGTGACAGATTAAAAAGTCCTAATACTGAAAGGTCTTTTTAAGAATGACAGGGGGAGAAACATATGGGAATTCAAGCTGATAAGAACATTCCAGTCATTGACTAAAGGACTCAATCTAATACCTGGATTTATGACCCACTACATGGACACAGTTCACACCCCACACCAGGATGCAGACCTCTGAACTCATAAGGCTTTTACTCTTCCATCCATAACGAAAACCTTCTTTTTATTACTTTAGCTTATAATAATGATGTATTCCCCCCCAATCCCCTCCGCCCCCCCCTCTCCCGTACAAATTTATTGATGTAACAGCTCTTAAATGTTGTGCCTTTTTTTCAGTCATTTATTTGTAAACTTGCCTGATGAAGGGACCTCTGTGCTCTGAAAACTAGCAAATCTAATAAAAAAATAATTGTTAGCCAATAAAGGTATCACTTCTATAATACTTTTGTGTTGTTTTACATGAAAGTATTTAACATCACATAGACGTCTCTAACTCTGTATAGTATAACAATCCTCCAAGAACACGTCTCGCTCTACTTAATAAAACAAGGAGCCGAGGCGTCAGGGGTTCCTAGATGTTACGATTTATTACTGTGGGGACCTCAGTCACATCGCAGCCTTCTTATGTCCCCTGGACTATTCAGGACAGCCGGGACTGCAGCAGCGTTGCCGGATCTTCATGTCAGTATAGCTCTAGTTTCTCTGAATATTTGGATCCTGTCTCTGTGCTTCCTGGTATTACTCGTGATCTAGTATGTCCCTGATATCTGCACCAATCCAGTGAGTTCCTGATATCTGCATCATCTCCCATTGTGTGCAAAGACCAAACCTCCATCCGAGGGTTAATGGAAAAACCTATAAAACGTCACACTCCGCACCTCCGCCGTGGCTCGAGTTTACAAATCCTGGGCCTGGTTCATTAGAGAACGTAAATGCCAAAATGTGCCGTATTTTCTCTGCACATACCTAGATAAGGGCTAAACACCGGAGAACGCAGCGATGTCCTATTCATCTACGAGCGCAAAGGACACTTACTACAGCCTACGATTTCATTGGCAGAATGTGTATGGGACTGGGCGTATAGAAGTAGTAAGTACAGTAAGGGGGTCTCTCAGGTACTTGTTTTTCTGTCGTATCACTTGTACCAGCTACAGGTCAGGTGTAAGTGCTGATTGATAGTGATGGCAGCTGTGTGTGCATGCTAGAACACGTGTGTGCATGCTAGAACATGTGTTTGCAGCTAGAGCATGTGTTTGCAGCTAGAGGATATGTTTGCACTCAACAGCAGTGTATTGTGTCTGCCAGAGCAGAGCAGACCTAGACTAGAGATTCAATAAGAGACTTTTCTTCAGATCCACTTCTAGTTGAATACAGACGTTTGTATACCTGAATTAAGTTCATTTTTTAAAGACTGCACAATACTTTCGTTTTGTATGCCTTAGTGACCCAAACTAGCCTCTGTTTATTTCCTGTCCACATTTACAGACAATAAGAGTTACGCCAAGGTGTGATCTGAATTAAAATGGGCTAGAACGTAACCTGTATTACATTACTAAACAAAGGATTATCTTCTGGTAGACAAACCTATCTTCAGGATGTGTGATTCTACAGACGTCCACCAGATGGAGTTGTCTCCCCATATAATGTAACCAACTTTAAATCATTCTATTCCATGTTCTGGAACTATGGGGCAGATTCAGTTACAAGCGAGGTCCCATCAGCACCTCACGTGAGGTTCCTCCTCGGGATGTTGGGGGTTAAAATCTATTGAGCAAAGATTTCAGTAATGTAATTGCTGGTTCTGTGCGTACTGACCCCAGCCCCAGGTTCCACCGGGACAACAGAGGCGCCCCCAGAGCCTGGTGCCCTAAGCAGCTGCCTAGAGCTGCCACATGTACCTGTGTATACTTCATCTAGTTTAATATATTTTATGTGAGTGTGATTTTTAGAATGTAATAAATACGATTTTTAAAAAGATCAATATTACGTTAGGATTCTTCTTTTATTTCTTTTTGGGTATAATATGAGAAATAACCCTGAGACCTAGCCCTTCTGATGTAACGTATTGGAGAAATTCACATAAAGAAACCACTACGGGCTCCCTCTCAAGATTTATTCCAGTTATGTCTGATGGAATCATAAGTTTGTGAACAAAGTTTTCAGTGCACATTGTATTAAGTATAAACCGCATTTGAACTTGTAACATTTTCATTTTCAGGTAAACACTCTACAGAACTACATTTGTATTTATAATACAAATCTTCTTGAATATCTTATATTACGTAACACCCTTCAGTATCGCGATATCTGGCATGTTCTGCTGGGGAACATCAGAATCGCTGCTCCCTGCATGACGCAGAACAATATTATTTCAGGGGTGCTCAGCCTCTGTCTGGTGCGTTTCCTGCTAAAGCGCTATATCCATCTGCGTTTTATGTACGTACTAGCAGGGTCTTGTAGTCCTTATTCATACAATGACATCAAAGTATTCTATCCAACTTATCGGAGCAGCTCATCTGCTTCCTCAGCACTGCGAATAGCTGCGGATTCTGTGCTTCTGAGGGGAGGGGGTGTCACGATATTTGGTGAAACCCTTTGGGGTCCCCCTACGGTGCTGATACCGCTGTGATTAGCAGTGATGATGAAGCATTAAGCGGAGGCGTTGCTCCTGTGGGAAGTGTTTGCCTCTTCAGTGGGTTTATGATGATGATGATGTCGCCCCACTATATCCGCCAGCCCCTGCTCATTTCCCTGCGCTTGTTCAACTGTTTGTACCAGTTGGTCTTTTAGAAGATGCCTACTACGGGTGTACCATTAGCTGGTACACATGGCATTGAAGGGGCACACCTCCCAACTGACAGATGTACTGATCGCGGAACAGTTTCCTCTAATCTGGGCAGTTGGAAGTACGCCGCTGCCTCCGTACAGGGATGAACGATCTCTTCATATGTTTAGAGCTTCCATTGTGGGGGAAATATTTCTGTAACTCTTCCAGATCGCCACGTTCTTCTTTCAGCCTTATGCCGCTGCTCCCGCGAGACGTTACAATCCTTAGGACGTCGTCTGATGCTACAATTGCTGTATCGTGAATTCCCGTAATGTGCATCAGTATGCTGCTGATAGGGGAAGCCACCCCCCCCCCTAATATTATTACACATATCTATAGCTTGATATGATGGGGGGGACGAGGGGTAAGAAAATTTTAAAAGGTCTCTTATTGGTATATGTTTATTTCTTTTTGGTAGTTACACAAATCTCGTATGTATCAGCGATTGACCTTAACTTGACCATCTTGAATATAATCGGCCTGTTGTCTATACATGAAATAAGGCGTCTGATTAGCCGTAATCCATTACACAGTTACATATCACTGGTGTTTATGTTTCTAAGAAATTATCATCACATTTATAGAAATCCCATTAACTCATGAAGATTTGGCTACTAAATGCCACCCACAGTGGCCAGTATAACATGTCACTGGACAGATGTACATGATAAAGGTATGTAGCGTGTTTGCCTGGTGCCAGGCCTGCACATGGGCATTGCCCCTGGAGCTATGTTCTGTTTTGCTGCCACTGAACAGAATGCAGGTCATGTGGATGTTTTATAAGGGATTATTGATCCCTCTGACGCTCACAATCGCTGTTCACGCAGCTCTGTGAACGGACCGCAGTTCAGGCGCAGGAACGAGACGCCTTAGTGGATGTACCCTGAGCGAGGTCACTGTCACCGAGATAACCCATGGAAGAAATGTCTCCATAATGAGACGGCGCTCTGGGCTGTGTGTGTTACTGATGTTCATCACAGGGACGCTGGCTGCCTTGAGTGGGATTATATTACGTGGGCGGAAGGATCTCCTGGGGCTGCGCAGAATACTCAGAGTATTTATAGACTGTTTACTCTGAACCTTTATCAGTTGTACAGTCACTTACTGAGCCAACATCGCTTCACACTGGAGGAACATGAAAGGCAGAGGGCGGCCCCTCGCCCACACTTAGTGACAGGCCCCTGATTGTCTTTGTAGCTGTACATATTGTGTAATAGAGGGTAGGGACCTAAACGTCCTGTGTAGAAAATATCTGCACATTATTTCAGATGTTCATGTGATAAGAACGATGATCTGAAAAATCTTTATATTACTCATTCTGATCTCTTTATTCGTAGACAGGGTACAAACAAACACACACAATGACTTGTGTATTTATAAAACAGGCAATGAATGTAATGTATTGTATGAACACCTATGCTAATAGGGTAAACAAAATCTTTTAAGTTTTTATAATATACTTTTTTATAATATATATCCATATATAATTACAACTTGTGTCAGGTGAGTCCCAGGTCTCCCATGGCTGCTAGTGCTAGGGAAAGACTTGCCTTTAAAAGCTGTGTGCAGGTAAGCCTTAAGCCCAGATAAAATAGCATAGCATTTGATCATGTTAGGACTGACCAGAATGGGAAGACTTTGGCGTCAGTTGGTCAGCTTAACATATATTGCAATATGTGGAACTAACATTCCCTGTTTTTAATATAGAACAGTACTTGATATAGCATTGATTATGTGTTTGGAGAGTGCAGAGTATCCCTGTTTTCTTATATATATATATATATGTGTTACATCTTGTGTGCAGTTTTATAATAAGAGCTATACTTCTTTGGTTAAATCAGAACTACCTTTGCGAGGAGTTGGTTGACGGTAATACTCAAAAATAACGTTATTAAATGGGTCTCATCACATTTCCCTGACTATTAGAAGCCTTCTACCCCTAGAATCACCTTTTAACATCCGTTATGAATTAACTTTTTAAAAATAATGTTTAATTGATTCTACTACTTTGAACATCAGTTACAGTGAGGCAATCTGTGGCTCTCAGCTGTTGTGGAACTATAAATCCCAGCATGCAATCTGACATTGCATGCTGGGACTTATAGTTAAAGTTAGGAGGTAACTTGGGAATTTATTGCTGACAATGGGGTCTGTGGGACCTCACTATGAGAGCAATCAGGTCTGTGCAATGGGATCTGTGTTATTGGTTCTGCAGAGTGTGGCAAACAATCTGATCTGTTGTAGAACCTTCTTGGCACTAGTAGATTGCTGGTATGTGTGTATCTGGGACAGAGTTTCATATGTATAAATGTAGCAATAAACGTAAACAATCACCTTGTACATACATAAAATTATGTTGCAAAAATTGAAAAAACTGCACTTAGTATCTACACAGATCATTCAGATACAGAATAATCACAAACAGACTCATAAATAGGCAAACAAAGAAAAACAGTAACACCCTGTGTACCCAGTATGAAGGTGAATCTGATCTGTGGCTGAGAAGCACAAGGGATGCACAGAATGCTGCTGTATTTATCAACTTCAGGATACACTCATCAAGGGACAAAGAGCCACTTTCTCTGGAGACTTAATTCCGTGATGGGACTTTCATGTGTCAATACAACACATGCAACAACAATATTCCTGATATACTCTGTGCTGCTGTGGACCCTGCTCCTTCCACTATATAACTCTCAGTCTGTAACTTCCTGCTGCCTCCATTTCCCTCCTCACATCATGTCACTGCCCCTGTCACATGCAGCCCTGTCCTCACTAACACATCACTCATCTCCTGATATACTCTGTGCTGCTGGAGGACCCTGCTCCTTCCACTATATAACTCTCAGTCTGTGACTTCCTGCTGCCTCCATTCCCCTCCTCACATCATGTCACTGCCCCTGTCACATGCAGCCCTGTCCTCAATGACACATCACCCATCTCCTGATACACTCTGTGCTGCTGGAGGACCCTGCTCCTTCCACTATATAACTCTCAGTCTGTGGCTTCCTGCTGCCTCCATTCCCCTCCTCACATCATGTCACTGCCCCTGTCACATGCAGCCCTGTCCTCACTAACACATCACTCATCTCCTGATATACTCTGTGCTGCTGGAGGACCCTGCTCCTTCCACTATATAACTCTCAGTCTGTGACTTCCTGCTGCCTCCATTCCCCTCCTCACATCATGTCACTGCCCCTGTCACATGCAGCCCTGTCCTCAATGACACATCACCCATCTCCTGATACACTCTGTGCTGCTGGAGGACCCTGCTCCTTCCACTATATAACTCTCAGTCTGTGGCTTCCTGCTGCCTCCATTCCCCTCCTCACATCATGTCACTGCCCCTGTCACATGCAGCCCTGTCCTCACTAACACATCACTCATCTCCTGATATACTCTGTGCTATAGGGGACCCTGCTCCTTCCACTATATAACTCTCAGTCTGTGGCTTCCTGCTGCCTCCATTTCCCTCCTCACATCATGTCACTGCCCCTGTCACATGCAGCCCTGTCCTCACTAACACATCACTCATCTCCTGATATACTCTGTGCTGCTGGGGAACCTGCTCCTTCCACTATATAACTCTCAGTCTGTGGCTTCCTGCTGCCTCCATTCCCCTCCTCACATCATGTCACTGCCCCTGTCACATGCAGCCCTGTCCTCACTAACACATCACTCATCTCCTGATATACTCTGTGCTGCAGGAGGACCCTGCTCCTTCCACTATATAACTCTCAGTCTGTGGCTTCCTGCTGCCTCCATTCCCCTCCTCACATCATGTCACTGCCCCTGTCACATACAGCCCTGTCCTCACTAACACATCACTCATCTCCTGATATACTCTGTGCTGTAGGGGACCCTGCTCCTTCCACTATATAACTCTCAGTCTGTGGCTTCCTGCTGCCTCCATTTCCCTCCTCACATCATGTCACTGCCCCTGTCACATGCAGCCCTGTCCTCACTAACACATCACTCATCTCCTGATATACTCTGTGCTGTAGGGGACCCTGCTCCTTCCACTATATAACTCTCAGTCTGTGGCTTCCCGCTTCCTCCATTCCCCTCCTCACATCATGTCACTGCCCCTGTCACATGCAGCCCTGTCCTCACTAACACATCACTCATCTCCTGATATACTCTGTGCTGCTGGGGACCCTGCTCCTCCCACTATATAACTCTCAGTCTGTGGCTTCCTGCTGCCTCCATTCCCCTCCTCACATCATGTCACTGCCCCTGTCACATGCAGCCCTGTCCTCACTAACACATCACTCATCTCCTGATACACTCTGTGCTGCTGGGGACCCTGCTCCTTCCACTATATAACTCTCAGTCTGTGGCTTCCTGCTGCCTTCATTCCTCTCCTCACATCATGTCACTGCCTCTGTCACATGCAGCCCTGTCCTCACTAACACATCACTAATCTCCTGATATACTCTGTGCTGTGAACATTCTGATGATCTCATTGGCTGCAGGTTGCCCTCATGTGACTGATACATGGATAGTATTGTAAACATGACAGATGTTAAATACAATACACAGATGTAAATAACCCATTATGCCTGCAGTGATTGGTAACATTGATGTTAGAACGGGTGGCGAGAGCTTATAGCCGTATATACCAATGTTAATGTCCTTTATATGAACGCGGCTCATGTACAGATACTTTCGCTGCGTTTGTTCAGAAGCATCTGGTAATAATCGGTGCAGTCCCTGAGTGACTGGATCCTAGTGTCTGGGTAACAATCTGCTCTATAACCTGGGTCTGCAGCTCTCATGTACTAAGTGTTCTCCTCCTGTGCTCAGTTGTATCAGCTCAGAGCTGGTTGCTCCCCGGGAGATTCTGTGAACAGCGAGCTCCATGTTTGCTGCAGCCTCACGTTCCTCAGAATTCAGTTATCCGCACTCTGCTCTGTATTACGGGGAATAAGTCGATTTGTTCTGCAACTGGAGACGCCGGAGAGAGGTCGGGGTCTCGTGTAATGTGCTGGGGGCAGGAATGACACCTTATTGGGATTTGGCAGGTTCAGCTATCGGCCATTTACAGAAAATGTGTGGGGGGTGCAGACAGGGGACCCCAGGTACCCCCCTGAGAGAGCCCAAGATGGAGAGTGCAGAGTAATAAATGTGATGTGAGTTCTCTGTATAGCGCTGCGGAATTAGTGGCGCTATATAAATATATGATGATGGTGATGGTGATGATGACGATGACGATGACGATGACGACGACGACGACGACGATGATGATGATGATGATGTGCAGATTGTAATATAGCAGCAAATAACTGGAGGTGTGAGGCTGAGAATACAAAGTGCCTCTCTAGGAGGTATATAAAGTTGTATAGGTGAACTTTATTGGGTTACATATGTCATTAAAAATGGCTTTATATATCAGTTTACCAACATCAACCTTTACTCATATGTAAATGACGCAAAATGTTTATGATTTTAAGCCCAAAAACTAAAAATGTTTTTTTTTAACTGAAACAAAACGCCATGAAATTAGAAATGTCAAATCAGATCTGCCCCTGACTCCAGTCAGCTGTGAAAATATCACTTGTTTTGGCAGCTTCTCAATGAAACAATTTAACGTTACGTATTTTATTTGCGCAGCAGAAGATGCCGTTGCTCCGTCCACACTGAATGCCATTTGTGTAAGGTGGGCTACACAGCACGTCCATCAGATACACCAGACTGACAGCCAGTAAGGAATACCCAATGGGTTGTCATGGAAACTGCTGCCATTCAGATAACAAGAAATGGCTTTTTCCTCAAGGTCAGTTTTCGGCTGTGTTGTAGTTTAACTACTTCAGTTCTCACCCATAGTAACGTGCTGGCTGCATCCTTCACCAGCAGTGTCTGGTTGTCGCTTGCTAAATGCCACTATCAACGCGCGCCACCTAAACGCCAACTGACGCATTTTGCGTTGCACTGTAGAACACGATGCACCATCATGTGTTCAATGCTCTAGGAGCACCATGTGTTCAATGCTCTAGGAGTTCAATGCTCCGGGGTGTTCAATGCTCCGGGGTGTTCAATGCTCCGGGTGTTCGATGCTCCGGGTGTTCGATGCTCCGGGGTGTTCGATGCTCCGGGGTGTTCGATGCTCCGGGGTGTTCGATGCTCCGGGGTGTTCAATGCTCCGGTCGTTCGATGCTCCGGTCGTTCGATGCTCCGGGTGTTCAATGCTCCGGGTGTTCAATGCTCCGGGTGTTCAATGCTCCGGGGTGTCCAATGCTCCGGGGTGTCCAATGCTCCGGGGTGTTCGATGCTCTGGGGTGTTTGATGCTCCGGGGTGTTCAATGCTCTAGGAGTTCAATGCTCCGGGGTGTTCAATGCTCCGGGGTGTTCGATGCTCCGGGGTGTTCAATGCTCCGGGGTGTTCAATGCTCCGGGGTGTTCAATGCTCTAGGAGTTCAATGCTCCGGGGTGTCCGATGCTCAGGGGTGTTCGATGCTCCGGGGTGTTCAATGATCCGGGGTGTTCAATGCTCTAGGAGTTCAATGCTCCGGGGTGTTCAATGCTCTAGGAGTTCAATGCTCCGGGGTGTCCGATGCTCAGGGGTGTTCGATGCTCCGGGGTGTTCGATGCTCCGGGGTGTTTGATGCTCCGGGGTGTCCGATGCTCCGGGGTGTTCGATTCTCCGGGGTGTTCGATTCTCCGGGGTGTTCAATGCTCCGGGGTGTTCAATGCTCCGGGGTGTCCAATGCTCCGGGGTGTTCAATGCTCCGGGGGTTGCTGTCTGAACTGATCCTGCAGCAGCCGGTGTTATGACCAGGACAGATTAGCCAGAGCAACGGGGCTTCGATTTTAAAGTATATACTTAAAGGCATATTAAACTAGGCCATCTCATCTTGGATTTCCCAACGCTTTCTTAAACTCAATATTTCCAAGACTGGGCTTATAGTCTTCACCCCTGCCAGGACTCTTCCCCCCCCTCTCTATTACCCTCGTCTCTGTCCCCCAAGTCCAATGCCTTGAGGTCATCCTTGATTCCACCCTCTCATTCAAGCCTCACATTCTGTCCCTCTCAAAATCCTGCTACTTCCACCTTCAGAATATATCTAAGATATGTCCCTTTCTCACCACAGAAGCTGAGAAAACCCTTGTTCACTCGCTTGTTATCTCTCGCCTTGACTACTGTAACCTCCTTCTCTCTGGCCTACCTGATTCTCGCCTTGATCCTCTTAAGTCTATCCTCAATGCTGCTGCCCGCCTCATTTTTCTCTCCCGCTGCTCTGTCTCTGCAGTCTCCCTCCAACAGTCACTACATTGGCTCCCCATACCCTACAGAATTAAATGTAAACTCTTCACCCTCATCTTTAAAGCTCTTAGTCAATCTTCCCCTCCCTACATCTCCAATCTCATCTCTACCCACACTCCTACCTGCCCCCTCCACTCTGCCTGTGACCGCCACCTCACTACTTCACTGATCACCTCCTCTCACTCTCGTCTCCAGGACTTTGCCCGGGCTGCTCCCCAGCTGTGGAACGATCTTCCACGTTCCATCAGGGTAGCATCTACTCTCAAAGGCTTCAAGTGTGCCCTTAAGACTCATTTCTTTATTCCAGTCTATCAGTCCTCCTCCTAACTCCCGTGTCCCGGCTCTCTCCCCCAGTTAGTACCACCATATTTGTGTCTCCCTCTTCCCTTTAGGATGTAAGCTCTCAGGAGCAGGGCCCTCTTTCCTTGTGTGCTCCTTCTACTATTCCATCACCCTCTGTACCTCATGTCCTGCTTCCCTAGCCCTATCTTCCCTGTTTTCTTAAGCTTCGGCCTTCTTCTCGCTGATTTCTACCATCCCTTTCACTATCTGTCCCAGATATAATCGGATTTGCTTTACCCTGTCACTTGTGTTTGTATACATTTTTGTATCATGTTGGGTCTTGGTTCTGTTTCCTGTATATGTAATGTATGGCGCTGCGGACCCTTTGTGGTGCCTTATAAGTCAAAGATAATAATAATAATAATAATACTAAATATGTGAATGTATAACTTCTGTGTATAAAGCTGACCGATCACCTACGACGCTATATTCTAGATAAATGATGATTAGACATTTGGAGGGGAACAGGTCCACAGGATCCACCTTTGCTGCACTTATCAGACCGGCATCTGATCTAATTACAGAGTCCCTGAGAGTTGTTATTTTACGACCAGAGCACTGATCCCCTAAAATTACCGTAATTGACACGGCCAAGCACCTGTCTCTGTTCTGGTTTGTACACGGCCTCCTACAGCTTCTACTAAAGACCTCCCCTTTGTTCCTTTACTATTCAGCCAACTCGATATATCATCAGGCAGAGCTGGGATAGGACAGAGCTCTGCGCTAATCTATGCATTGGATACAATCGTATCCAGCCTCGTTTCCTGGCGCAACGGAAATAAAGAAAACCTCTCCTAGCTGGTTGTTGGGTAAACATACTCCTCCATCCATCTTTTGGGGTGCTTTCAAGAGGGCAATGTCCACTATCCCCCCAACACCCTCTGTCCTCAGTTACATTGTCCATCATTTCGGTAAAATGTTTACATTTGCTGTTATTACATCTCTACCGAGCCCTACAGTCTGTTCTTTGGATCAATCCCTACATTTTAAGCTCTATGAGGCAATACAGATGGAGTAGAGTTTATTTCAGTGAATAGTGCACCATGGGTATTGTGGAGAAGCCTTGCTGCATTGTAACAGATCTCTGATAAGGGCAGCAGAGAATAGCTCAAGATTTACTTGCAGAAAAATGTTGGCGCCCTGCAATCCACTCTGCTCCATCTGCAATATCGTGTACACTCTATGTACTTGTTATCAAAGCGCTTTGCACATCTAAAAGGATAATTACATTGTCAAACAAGTGGCTTCCTTTATATATATTAGGCCGAAACATACATATTTTCCAACAAAACATGGTACCAGCAGGCCTGATACCTCTGGTTGCTGTGGGCAAAGCTGACAAGAAACCATGGAGTCCAGGATGGATGGTAAGAGCCGGCCGCCCCTCCAAACCTTACCCCCTGTTGACATCTTTACCCCCAACAATTTCCACCAATCTAGTTCCCTCCCTTACTTCCAACTCCCCCTAGGTTATGTAGGAATATCACGCAGTGTTTCTGGGATCACAAAAATAAAACAAAAACAGACGTCTTTCTTGGGCAAATATTCTCTTTATTACAGACATTATTTTGAGATGAAACTATCCTTTAATTTGTCCCCTCTCTTCTGCTGGCAGCTCTTCACTGGTGTTATTATCATTCTATGCAAATGAGAGGTAGACACATTCAGCAGCATTCTAAAGGTTTAAAAACTGTAAGTTTGTAACTACCGTCTGGAGTAAATTACTTCCTGTTCTCAACATTCTAAGGGTCATTTATGAATGTGCAAAATTGCGGACACAGCGCAAAGGCTGTAGAGACTTCTTGTGAGATGGTATAGACCACTCTGCAAACTACTTTAGCAGAAAATAGTGGTGGCAGCTAAGAGTGATCCGACATTTATACTTTACTGGCAATCACAGTCCTTTAGTGGATACGATCCCACAGATGGTCATTCCAAGCGTGTGCGCGGAGGCGGGAGGAGGAATAGGGCGCGTCCCGTGCACGATATCTAAATACGGCAGTGGTGCAAAGGAAATAACCCCGCTCATCCAAGTTTTTTTATCATAAATGACCCTTACCCTCATAACTCATTTAATCTGATAAAGACATTAGTGTGCTCATATGTTCACGTTACATTGTTAGGATGATCAGTGCTTTAAAAACAGGGACTTACTTATCCCTGCCAAGCGAAATAAAATTAAACTATATAATATTTCCATCGTGAACGCTGCCAGTCACGACCTATTCTGATGCCTCTCAGGTCGCGGCTGCCGATCCATCATGGAGTCACTTCCTGTCTACATGAAGCACATTTACAGCCGCAGAAAGTCACTATCAAGTAGGAAATTACTGAAACATTTATTCCGTTATGTTGTGGTTTCCAAATCTCTGAAAACAAATAGAATATGACCTTATGGATTCATGATAGTGCTGTACCTAAAGGGTGACCTCCAGTTGTCACATGATCTTGGCGGCACGACTAAGTGACCAATTCCAGACCGGAGCCGCGCTGCCATCTCTGCCGGTGAAGTGGTTACAGACACAGGACCAAAATACAAATTGCCCAGCACCCTTGGGGGGGTTTGTATAAAAACTAATTCTACCCATTTAAAACCCACTAGATCCCGCTGTCCATCTCCACTGACCCTACAGCCATAGGACCACTCTTGGCCTCCAAAATGGTAAAAAGGGTCTGGTGGAGGCTCTCTGTCCTCAGTTGACGCTGTCGTCATCGCTGGCCTCTCCCCGGTCATCCTTGGTCTCAGCCACGCTGCTCTCATCTATGTTTTCCAGTGAGTCGGCATGTTGGACGGACACCTCGGAGAGGCGGATGGTTGGTAGACTGCTCTGCTCGGGGTAAAGCCAGGGCTTGTGCTGGGGGTTATGTTTTTTCTTCCAGTCTGGGTACTTGACGCAGGCTTTGTACATCTTCTTCATGGCCTGGTGACACAGAAAAAGAAACTATAACTACTACTAATATTCACAGCAAAACTGTCTCTGGTGTCAAACCAATAATCCGGTACCTATCCCTTCCCAATGTCACAGCTCTGGTTTGTGATAACTCTTTAAGGAAGGTTCTCACAAATAATTTTTGTTACACTCAGTCTTGTGTCCTTATTTTACTTTTCCTCATTAATTGAGAGTTTACTTTGTCTGTATTTATTGATAATTTGTTGTTTCGGGTATTACAAGGTTGGAACTGGGAACATTCATACAATCTGTAAGGTGATGGCGACGTTCAAGGTCTTGTAGATGCTTCTACAGAGATCCTGGGAGTTATCAGACGAACGTTATATAAAACTTTTGAACGCTTTAGGCGAATCTACTTCCATCAGGTAGAGTTGGGATCAGAAGACCACTATAGTGACGAGAGATGACCTACCAGGAAACCAGACACCAAAAAGAGGACACAGGAGCTAGATGTAGAAGATGAGGTTTTTGAAGTTCAAGGTGATAGACCTACATGCTCGTCGGTGTCCAATTTCTGGTGGGTCATCTGGACTTAAGTTCCCGCTTCTGTATGAAAGAGGCAAGAAGGTACAACGCTCGTCTGACATCTCTCTAGCTCTCTGGAGCAACATCTACAACTCCTTAGATCACTGGTTCCCAAACTGTGCACCTAGGCTTTCTGGGGTGCCTTGGAGAACTTACAGGGGTGCCTCGGCCAGGGCCAGTGGTAAGCAAGGCAGGGGACTACTTGGTAATTATTTTGGCTTAGGGGTGCCTTGAAAAAATTTTGGAGACCCTAAGGGTGCCTTGAACTGAAAAAGTTGGAATCCACTGCCTTAGATGTTAAGGTAATCTCTGGTACCTACACCAAATATGAATAACATTTACTGGGTCTGTGTGTCATTCTCCCTCTTTCTTATACTAAATTTGGCTGGATTGTTCTACAGTTGTGAAGCAGTAACCAAGTAGTCACTATTGTCAGCTTCATACTTCTCAATAGACCTGAACAAGTGTAGCTTTATATTCCCATAAAAATAAGAGACCAGTTTCCTTCATATCCCAAGATTAACAATTATTTTTCACTTACTTTTGGGGCCAGAAACTGTGAGGACTTGTTCACCACCCACTTGGGTAAGGAACCTAAAGGACATAGGAAACCAAACATTAGTTCCATCACATTTCCATCTTCTCGACATAGCACTGGGGCTCTGAGAGGACCGGGCTGCCCAGACATATACGCCGTAGACGCACCAAGCCGACTTGTGACGGGTGATTGCCAATTCTCCAACAACTGCCCAACGGCTATGGAGCTGATAGGAAATTGTGATGACCCAACACTCGGTGGTAGAGGGGTCACAGGGTATAGAGATCAATTTTACATAATAATTACAGTTGCTGTATACTTTAACTTCTCAGCCATGTCAACCTATTTATACCAGTCCATGTTAAAGGGTAACTCCACTCAAAAATAATATTGCCTAACTAAAATCATTAATCTGGGTTCTACATCTTCCAGGAAAAAATACTTCTACTTGAAATATGACTTGTGCCTGAAATTACTAGAGATGGTCACTGACCCCCGTGTTTTGGTTTTGTTTTTGGTTTTGGATCTGGATTACCTTTGTGTTTTGGTTTTGGTTTTGCAAAACCACCCTTGCATGTTTTGGTTTTGGTTTTGTTTCGCTATTTTTGAAAAAAATACAATTTTTTTGGTCTAAAATAACCTAATTTAGTGCTCCACCAGTTTCTTAGATAAGTGAGGTAATTCTAAAGCTAATAAATTACGAAAAAAACAGTTTAATCCCTGGTAGGCCATCCTTAATGCGAACACTTGTCTGCAAATTATACAGTCAAACCTGGTTGTCTACCTCCTCCATCTTTGATTATTGGCAATGTAGCCATCGTCTTTGGGTGTATATTACACCCTACACCCTCTAGTTGAATATTAAAAAAGCAGCCTGCACAGACTGTGGAGCTAGAAAGTAAAATTAAATGGACCACTGTACTTTGGTGGCTATCTATGCCCCCCCCCCCCCCCCCCGCCCTCCACTTGTAGTTGAATATAAAAAAAGCAGCCTGCACAGACTGTGGAGCTAGAAAGTAAAATAAATGGACCACGGTACTTTGGTGGCTATCTATGCCCCACCCCCGCCCTCCACTTGTAGTTGAATATAAAAAAACAGCCTGCACAGAATGTGGACCTAGAAAGTAAAATTAAATGGACCACGGTACTTTGGTGGCTATCTATGCCCCCTCCCCGCCCTCCACTTGTAGTTTAATATAAAAAAGCAGCCTGCATAGACTGTAGAACTAGAAATTCGAATATACAAAGAAATGGACAAAGGCAGTTTGGTATCTGTCTGCATCAGATCCCCCCCCCCCATCCACGTGTAGTAAAATAGAAAAAAAAACAGCCTGCATAGACTGTAGAACTAGAAATTTGAATATACAAAGAAATGGACAAAGGCAGTTTGGTATCTGTCTGCATCAGATCCCCTCTCCCCTAGGAGTAAAATAGAAAACTATTCAGCCGTTATATAATTTAGAATATAAATAGAAATTGAGAAAGGCAATTTGGTATCTGCCTGCATCATAATCATCAACATCCTCATTAGCGCCCTCATCACCTCCATAAATCTCCCCCTCATCCTCTTCTATTTCCAAAGTGGCATCCTCAATTTGTGTATCACCGGCTACACTCGGGCTGTTCAGGTACACATCAGCAGAACTGCTGAAAGGGCCCTTCTTTATAGGTACACTAACAGAATGCTCACGATTAGACATACCACTGTTGGATGGACTCTCCACAGGGATTGGTGTCATTTGTGAATCAGAGCAAACATTATCCTCTAATGCCTTACTGTTATCTTGCAGCTCGGCTTTGACGCGTAACAGTAGTTGTGCACCAACTGTAGGCTCGGTAACTTTTTGGGATCTGCCACTAATAGCCAAAGGTGAAGGCCTCATTCTCTCTTTGCCACTGCGTGTGTAGAATGGCATGTTGGCAATTTTTTTTTTATTGGCACTTAACTTTTGCTCAGTAACACTTCTTTTTCGCTTCAACACAGTAATTTTTTTTTTTATTTTGTTTTGTTTTTTGGACTGATTTCGAAACACTCTGTAGTTTGACATCGCCTTGCCCAGATGACGTACTGGGAACACTAACATCAGGACTGGTGACAGTACCTGGTTGCTCATTCTGATCATATGTGGACTGCTTTGAATCCATTCTGAGCGCAAAGCACTTGTAGTGGTAAAAATTATTTGGTAGGATACTGCTGACAAATATGACTTTTGACAGCCAGAAATATTTATGCACAATAATGGGGGACACCCCAAAAGCACTGGGGAGTGCTAAAAATTATTTGGTAGATACTGCTGACAGATATGACTTTTGACAGCCAGAAAAATTTATGCACAATTATGGGGGACACCCCAAAAGCACTGGGGAGTGCTAAAAATAAAAAAATAAAAATAAACCTCTACCCTCCCTCTTCTCTAGCGATTTTTGTTATAGAAATTGCAAGAAGAATATTGTATTCTCTGTCCCTGCTCTAATCAGCCTGTGACTACACCCTGCTCTCTCCCTCTGTCAAATGGCGATGGATTGCTGTGGAGGCGTGTATTTATAATATTGAAGTACCGCGAGAACCGAGCCCCGAGATCCGACGACGTCACGATGACGTTCGGCCTCGATTTGGATTCGGAGCGAGCGGGAGAGTACCGAGCTACTCAGCTCGGTACTCGGATAGGCAAAGTTCGGGTGGGTTCGGTTCTCGGGGAACCGGACCCGCCCATCTCTAGAAATTACCTATCAAAGACTCATTGTCGTTTGTCCCTACTTTACACTGTAGCATGTACTTTCGCACAGATTGGCCTGATTTACGGATGCACGTTGGGCTTACGCGCAAATGGTGGTGGTGGTGGATCTGTGAGGAGTTTGTATGTTCTCCCCGTGTTTGCGTGGGTTTCCTCCGGATGCTCCGGTTTCCTCCCACACTCCAGAAACATACTAGTAAGTTAATTGTCTGCTATCAAAATTGACCCTAGTCTGTCTGTCTCTGTGTGTGTATGTGTGTGTGTGTGTGTGTGTGTGTGTATATTAGAGAATTTAGACTGTAAGCTCCAATGGGGCAGAGACTGATGTGAATGAGTTCTCTGTACAACGCTACAGAATCAGTGGCGCTATATAAATAAATGATGATGATGATGATGATGATAGTGGACGGCTGGGCAAGGACATAATTGGGTATTATGCACAGAAAGAAAGGACAAGATATATTCTAATGAGTGGAGGTATAGATTAGCCTCTAGTAAGTAATTAGACACCTATGTACCTGGGAGGCAGCAGGAGTCATACCTCAGCCACTGATTTTAGTGGGATGACCTTTGCTTCATCAAAGCTCATGTTATACGGAGAGCACATTAATAAGTATATATGTATAAATATCTATAAGTGTAATTACAAAGTAAAATCATGATAACCGCCCCCAGGGTCTCCTCACTGTCAACATAAATAGAATAAACAGTTTTTTTATAGAAAATAAAAGGAAACCATGTAATTAAGGGTGTGAGCAGGAACATGGATGTTTTTAGAGATGAGGTTTTGTCACAAAATAAAAATCCTCAAAACAGTGCAAATAAAAAGTATAACGCGTGGGGGCTGCAATGTGCGCTGTGAGGATAAATAGGCGAAAACGTTCATGGGAAAATGACCATTTTTTTCTTTAATAATTATCATCCAATTATAAGTAAGGAAGAAGCAGATAGTGATAAAATATCATCCGTTCCTTTCAGTACGTGAGACTCACCTCGGGGGTCCACCTGTGCCAGGTAGGTGAGGGTGGAGCTATTTGTGGCCCCGCCCTCTATGAGGTATCCTGTCTGTATGGACACCGCTCTCACCAAGTCCTTTTTGGGGGGATATTTCTGTAACAACAACAATATAAGAAATACAAATTAGAACCTGTTCATCCATTCATGAAAGCTGACTCACTGGCTGGGAAGACATGCTGGGACTTGTAGTTCCATAATAACTATTGAGACAGTTGTTGTCGTCAGTATAGGCAGCTCTATACAATATTAGACTGTAAGCTCTTTGGAACACAAATGTCTCACATTTCATGGTTGGCCCAGCTCTTCTGTTTACACATTAATATTATTTTGTGCACATGTTGAGTAAAGCGCTGGCAATGGGGGGTACTATACATACTATACAAATATGGGGTCGTATCTACAGGAAAAGCCTAGCGGCATAGAAGGGGTGAAGCCCCACCCACTACTCCCTGATAACACGTTATCCACATATTTATGTTATGTACTATCCCAGTAACATTGAGCAGCCGCAGTCTCCTGATTCCGCCTGTCCCCGGCTTATAGATATCATTTGCAGTAATATGTGTTGTTCCAGGCTGCAGGGGAAAGTGACCTAGTTTCATGGAGGGGATCCAGAGCCGGTATTATCTCAGCACATGGAAATAAGATAAGATGTCCACAGAGCAGTCAGACGCTCTATAATAAGCCGTACATCTGTGTTGACAGAACGCTTAGTACAACAGCTAAAGGGACAGATTGTGTCGTGACTAAACAGAGGGCGATATGACTGCACCGCGCAGGCGGTGTGATCTATAGAGGGGATGACGACAATATGTCCAGGCATGTGGGTCCTAATAATAACTAGGACATATTGTAGTTGTATCTCTATAACTTAGTGCCAAATCTATGTACTACACTTTGTTACCAGTCATCATCATCATCATCTATTTATATATATAGCGCCATTAATTCCGCAGCGCTGTACAGAGAACTCACTCACATCAGTCCCTGCCCCATTGGGGCTCACAATCTGAATCTCCTAAATTACACACACACACACACACACACACACACACACACACACACACACACACACACACACACACACACACACACACACACACACACACACACACACACACAGACAGACTAGGGTCAATTTGATAGCAGCCAATTAACCTACCAGTATGTTTTTGGAGTGTGGGAGGAAACCGGAGCACCCGGAGGAAACCCACGCAAACACGGGGAGAACATACAAACTCCACACAGATAAGGCCATGGTCGGGAATTGAACTTATGACCCCAGTGCTGTGAGGCAGAAGTGCTAACCACTGAGACACCATGCTGCTCAATCCCCAACTAGTGCAACGGATCCGACCTCGGGGTCACTGCCGTCCTAAACAAACAAGTTCTCCCAACCCACATAACAGCCCTGGACGATGGGGACCTCTGGGAAATATCTACCTGGAAAGCCCCCTCAGTGTGGCTATACTGTACATTGATGTAGGTGGAGAGTCGGGAGCCCGAACACCCCCCAGGACACATATTTCAGTGCTCTCCAGCAGCAATAACTGCGGCAGAGAACGAAGGCTGAGAAAATAGCGCAATGTTGCGTCAAGAGTGTAAATACCATACAAGCGGGGGGTACAGCTGGTCTGGGGGCCCATCTTACCCGACAATGCCCCATGTGAGAGCAGTACCTGGGGGCACTTACAGAATTTTTGATGGGGGCCATAAATATCTAGTTACGCCCCTGTCTGGGGTTCCAGTTATCTGGCTCGCTGAGTGTTTGGAAGTGGGGGGACGTGTAACTGTCATGCGATACAACCCCTTTAAGACAGGTTCTATAACGCTGGCGCTATGAAATAACTACTTTGCGTCTCTGTATTCCGCGCAGTTCGGCTGCAGGAATCGCACTCACCGCATGTTTGACAGAGTAGTTCATGATGATATAATCTCTTCCCATTGGCAGCCAGGAGCGCAGCGTGATGACATCACGGTTCTTCAGTGGTTTAGGACACTTCCCTGAGGGCAGATGGGAAATGGCGGTTTAGTCATTTGGCTCAATTCACTAACGTTGGTATCACACTGGTGGATTACGGGGGCCCCCAGAAGTCAGCTATAGGGCCCACAAATTTCACAGAGATTATATTGTAAATATACAATAATAAGGAATACAATTTGGGGACGACTGACTACATGAAAAAACAGTCAAGATTTAACTTATGTGCAAAACAGAATGCTTATTTGCACCCCTTGCATTGTAACATGGTTTTGTCCAGGAGACTGAAAAAAAGAATTTTCTTAAGTTAAGATCCTTAATGAATCAGGCCCTTGCTGTGAATCTCGCCATTAAGCCCCTGGTGTTTGTGCAGCTTTAGGAATATTTAGGTATATTCTGTACAAGTCTTTTCTATCTATCCAAGGTTCCTGCGTCATAACAAGATATCACAGCAAGATATCCAAATGTCATTACACTGCCTAAATTCCTCTGCAGCAGGGGAAAAGGCTTCAGCACCCTTCATTAGATTGTAAGCTTAAAGGACAGCAGCTACTTCCTGTAGTGTATTCACACCTCTTATAAGCTTACATGCGTAGTATCCACTCACACCTCTGTAATAAGCTTACATGCGTAGTATCCACTCACACCTCTGTAATATGCTTACATGCGTAGTATCCACTCTCACCTCTGTAATATTCTTACATGTGTAGTATCCACTCACAGCTCTGTAATATGCTTACATGTGTAGTATCCACTCACACCTCTGTAATAAGCTTACATGCGTAGTATCCACTCACACCTCTGTAATATGCTTACATGTGTAGTATCCACTCACACCTCTGTAATATGCTTACATGTGTAGTATCCACTCACAGCTCTGTAATAAGCTTACATGTGTAGTATCCACTCACACCTCTGTAATATGCTTACATGTGTAGTATCCACTCACACCTCTGTAATATGCTTACATGCGTAGTATCCACTCACAGCTCTGTAATATGCTTACATGCGTAGTATCCACTCACACCTCTGTAATATGCTTACATGTGTAGTATCCACTCACACCTCTGTAATATGCTTACATGTGTAGTATCCACTCACACCTCTGTAATATGCTTACATGTGTAGTATCCACTCACAGCTCTGTAATATTCTTACATGTGTAGTATCCACTCACAGCTCTGTAATAAGCTTACATGCGTAGTATCCACTCACAGCTCTGTAATAAGCTTACATGTGTAGTATCCACTCACAGCTCTGTAATAAGCTTACATGTGTAGTATCCACTCACACCTCTGTAATATGCTTACATGTGTAGTATCCACTCACAGCTCTGTAATATTCTTACATGCGTAGTATCCACTCACAGCTCTGTAATATGCTTACATGTGTAGTATCCACTCACACCTCTGTAATATGCTTACATGTGTAGTATCCACTCACAGCTCTGTAATATGCTTACATGTGTAGTATCCACTCACACCTCTGTAATATTCTTACATGCGTAGTATCCACTCTCACCTCTGTAATATGCTTACATGCGTAGTATCCACTCACACCTCTGTAATATGCTTACATGTGTAGTATCCACTCACAGCTCTGTAATATTCTTACATGTGTAGTATCCACTCACAGCTCTGTAATATGCTTACATGCGTAGTATCCACTCTCACCTCTGTAATATGCTTGCATGTGTAGTATCCACTCACACCTCTGTAATATGCTTACATGTGTAGTATCCACTCACATCTCTGTAATATGCTTACATGCGTAGTATCCACTCACACCTCTGTAATAAGCTTACATGCGTAGTATCCACTCACATCTCTGTAATATGCTTACATGCGTAGTATCCACTCACACCTCTGTAATAAGCTTACATGCGTAGTATCCACTCACACCTCTGTAATATGCTTACATGTGTAGTATCCACTCACACCTCTGTAATATGCTTACATGCGTAGTATCCACTCACTCCTCTGTAATATGCTTACATGTGTAGTATCCACTCACACCTCTGTAATATGCTTACATGCGTAGTATCCACTCACAGCTCTGTAATAAGCTTACATGTGTAGTATCCACTCACTCCTCTGTAATATGCTTACATGCGTAGTATCCACTCACACCTCTGTAATATGCTTACATGTGTAGTATCCACTCTCACCTCTGTAATATGCTTACATGTGTAGTATCCACTCACAGCTCTGTAATATGCTTACATGTGTAGTATCCACTCACAGCTCTGTAATATGCTTACATGTGTAGTATCCACTCACACCTCTGTAATATGCTTACATGTGTAGTATCCATTCACACCTCTGTAATATGCTTACATGTGTAGTATCCACTCTCACCTCTGTAATATGCTTACATGTGTAGTATCCACTCACACCTCTGTAATATGCTTACATGCGTAGTATCCACTCACTCCTC
This sequence comes from Mixophyes fleayi, assembly GCF_038048845.1. Lineage (NCBI taxonomy): Eukaryota > Metazoa > Chordata > Amphibia > Anura > Limnodynastidae > Mixophyes > Mixophyes fleayi. Next base: position 6,417,912 of record NC_134403.1, read on the forward strand.
TGTAATATGCTTACATGTGTAGTATCCACTCACACCTCTGTAATATGCTTACATGCGTAGTATCCACTCACAGCTCTGTAATAAGCTTACATGTGTAGTATCCACTCACTCCTCTGTAATATGCTTACATGCGTAGTATCCACTCACACCTCTGTAATATGCTTACATGTGTAGTATCCACTCTCACCTCTGTAATATGCTTACATGTGTAGTATCCACTCACAGCTCTGTAATATGCTTACATGTGTAGTATCCACTCACAGCTCTGTAATATGCTTACATGTGTAGTATCCACTCACACCTCTGTAATATGCTTACATGTGTAGTATCCATTCACACCTCTGTAATATGCTTACATGTGTAGTATCCACTCTCACCTCTGTAATATGCTTACATGTGTAGTATCCACTCACACCTCTGTAATATGCTTACATGCGTAGTATCCACTCACACCTCTGTAATATGCTTACATGTGTAGTATCCACTCTCACCTCTGTAATATGCTTACATGTGTAGTATCCACTCACACCTCTGTAATATGCTTACATGCGTAGTATACACTCACAGCTCTGTAATATGCTTACATGTGTAGTATCCACTCTCACCTCTGTAATATGCTTACATGTGTAGTATCCACTCACAGCTCTGTAATATTCTTACATGCGTAGTATCCACTCTCACCTCTGTAATATGCTTACATGTGTAGTATCCACTCTCACCTCTGTAATATGCTTACATGTGTAGTATCCACTCACACCTCTGTAATATGCTTACATGTGTAGTATCCACTCACAGCTCTGTAATATGCTTACATGCGTAGTATCCACTCACACCTCTGTAATATGCTTACATGCGTAGTATCCACTCTCACCTCTGTAATATGCTTACATGTGTAGTATCCACTCACACCTCTGTAATATGCTTACATGTGTAGTATCCACTCACAGCTCTGTAATATGCTTACATGTGTAGTATCCACTCTCACCTCTGTAATATGCTTACATGTGTAGTATCCACTCACACCTCTGTAATATGCTTACATGCGTAGTATCCACTCTCACCTCTGTAATATGCTTACATGTGTAGTATCCACTCACATCTCTGTAATATGCTTACATGCGTAGTATCCACTCACATCTCTGTAATATGCTTACATGCGTAGTATCCACTCACTCCTCTGTAATATGCTTACATGCGTAGTATCCACTCACTCCTCTGTAATATGCTTACATGTGTAGTATCCACTCACACCTCTGTAATATGCTTACATGCGTAGTATCCACTCTCACCTCTGTAATATGCTTACATGTGTAGTATCCACTCACAGCTCTGTAATATGCTTACATGTGTAGTATCCACTCACATCTCTGTAATATGCTTACATGCGTAGTATCCACTCTCACCTCTGTAATATGCTTACATGTGTAGTATCCACTCACATCTCTGTAATATGCTTACATGTGTAGTATCCACTCACATCTCTGTAATATGCTTACATGTGTAGTATCCACTCACTCCTCTGTAATATGCTTACATGTGTAGTATCCACTCACAGCTCTGTAATATGCTTACATGCGTAGTATCCACTCACACCTCTGTAATATGCTTACATGCGTAGTATCCACTCACACCTCTGTAATATGCTTACATGCGTAGTATCCACTCTCACCTCTGTAATATTCTTACATGTGTAGTATCCACTCACTCCTCTGTAATATTCTTACATGCGTAGTATCCACTCACAGCTCTGTAATATGCTTACATGTGTAGTATCCACTCACAGCTCTGTAATATGCTTACATGTGTAGTATCCACTCACATCTCTGTAATATGCTTACATGCGTAGTATCCACTCACACCTCTGTAATATGCTTACATGTGTAGTATCCACTCACACCTCTGTAATATGCTTACATGTGTAGTATCCACTCACTCCTCTGTAATATTCTTACATGCGTAGTATCCACTCACAGCTCTGTAATATGCTTACATGTGTAGTATCCACTCACAGCTCTGTAATATTCTTACATGCGTAGTATCCACTCACACCTCTGTAATATTCTTACATGCGTAGTATCCACTCTCACCTCTGTAATATTCTTACATGTGTAGTATCCACTCACACCTCTGTAATATGCTTACATGTGTAGTATCCACTCACAGCTCTGTAATATGCTTACATGTGTAGTATCCACTCTCACCTCTGTAATATGCTTACATGCGTAGTATCCACTCACAGCTCTGTAATATGCTTACATGTGTAGTATCCACTCACACCTCTGTAATATTCTTACATGCGTAGTATCCACTCACAGCTCTGTAATATGCTTACATGTGTAGTATCCACTCTCACCTCTGTAATATGCTTACATGCGTAGTATCCACTCACAGCTCTGTAATATGCTTACATGTGTAGTATCCACTCACACCTCTGTAATATGCTTACATGTGTAGTATCCACTCACACCTCTGTAATATGCTTACATGTGTAGTATCCACTCACTCCTCTGTAATATTCTTACATGCGTAGTATCCACTCACACCTCTGTAATATGCTTACATGTGTAGTATCCACTCACACCTCTGTAATATGCTTACATGCGTAGTATCCACTCACACCTCTGTAATATGCTTACATGTGTAGTATCCACTCACACCTCTGTAATATTCTTACATGTGTAGTATCCACTCACAGCTCTGTAATATGCTTACATGTGTAGTATCCACTCACAGCTCTGTAATATGCTTACATGTGTAGTATCCACTCACAGCTCTGTAATATGCTTACATGTGTAGTATCCACTCACATCTCTGTAATATGCTTACATGCGTAGTATCTACTCTCACCTCTGTAATATGCTTACATGCATAGTATCCACTCACAGCTCTGTAATATGCTTACATGTGTAGTATCCACTCACTCCTCTGTAATATTCTTACATGCGTAGTATCCACTCACAGCTCTGTAATATGCTTACATGTGTAGTATCCACTCACACCTCTGTAATATGCTTACATGTGTAGTATCCACTCTCACCTCTGTAATATGCTTACATGCGTAGTATCCACTCACACCTCTGTAATATGCTTACATGCGTAGTATCCACTCACTCCTCTGTAATATGCTTACATGTGTAGTATCCACTCACACCTCTGTAATATGCTTACATGTGTAGTATCCACTCACACCTCTGTAATATGCTTACATGTGTAGTATCCACTCTCACCTCTGTAATATGCTTACATGCGTAGTATCCACTCACACCTCTGTAATATGCTTACATGCGTAGTATCCACTCACTCCTCTGTAATATGCTTACATGTGTAGTATCCACTCACACCTCTGTAATATGCTTACATGTGTAGTATCCACTCACACCTCTGTAATATGCTTACATGTGTAGTATCCACTCACACCTCTGTAATATTCTTACATGTGTAGTATCCACTCACAGCTCTGTAATATGCTTACATGTGTAGTATCCACTCACAGCTCTGTAATATGCTTACATGCGTAGTATCCACTCACACCTCTGTAATATGCTTACATGCGTAGTATCCACTCACTCCTCTGTAATATGCTTACATGCGTAGTATCCACTCACACCTCTGTAATATGCTTACATGTGTAGTATCCACTCACAGCTCTGTAATAAGCTTACATGTGTAGTATCCACTCACAGCTCTGTAATAAGCTTACATGCGTAGTATCCACTCTCACCTCTGTAATATGCTTACATGCGTAGTATCCACTCACTCCTCTGTAATATGCTTACATGCGTAGTATCCACTCACACCTCTGTAATATGCTTACATGTGTAGTATCCACTCACAGCTCTGTAATAAGCTTACATGTGTAGTATCCACTCACAGCTCTGTAATATGCTTACATGTGTAGTATCCACTCACAGCTCTGTAATATTCTTACATGTGTAGTATCCACTCACACCTCTGTAATATTCTTACATGTGTAGTATCCACTCACACCTCTGTAATATTCTTACATGTGTAGTATCCACTCACACCTCTGTAATATGCTTACATGTGTAGTATCCACTCTCACCTCTGTAATATTCTTACATGTGTAGTATCCACTCACACCTCTGTAATATGCTTACATGCGTAGTATCCACTCTCACCTCTGTAATATGCTTACATGTGTAGTATCCACTCACACCTCTGTAATATGCTTACATGCGTAGTATCCACTCACACCTCTGTAATATTCTTACATGCGTAGTATCCACTCACACCTCTGTAATATGCTTACATGTGTAGTATCCACTCACACCTCTGTAATATGCTTACATGCGTAGTATCCACTCACAGCTCTGTAATATGCTTACATGTGTAGTATCCACTCACTCCTCTGTAATATTCTTACATGTGTAGTATCCACTCACAGCTCTGTAATATTCTTACATGTGTAGTATCCACTCACAGCTCTGTAATATTCTTACATGTGTAGTATCCACTCACACCTCTGTAATATTCTTACATGTGTAGTATCCACTCACACCTCTGTAATATGCTTACATGTGTAGTATCCACTCACACCTCTGTAATATGCTTACATGCGTAGTATCCACTCTCACCTCTGTAATATGCTTACATGTGTAGTATCCGCTCACACCTCTGTAATATGCTTACATGTGTAGTATCCACTCACACCTCTGTAATATTCTTACATGTGTAGTATCCACTCTCACCTCTGTAATATGCTTACATGTGTAGTATCCACTCACAGCTCTGTAATATGCTTACATGCGTAGTATCCACTCACATCTCTGTAATATGCTTACATGTGTAGTATCCACTCACAGCTCTGTAATATGCTTACATGTGTAGTATCCACTCTCACCTCTGTAATAAGCTTACATGCGTAGCATCCACTCACAGCTCTGTAATATTCTTACATGCGTAGCATCCACTCACACCTCTGTAATATGCTTACATGCGTAGCATCCACTCACATCTCTGTAATATGCTTACATGTGTAGTATCCACTCACACCTCTGTAATATGCTTACATGCGTAGTATCCAATGTCTGCATTGACTGTAAGTTTCCCAATATCGAAAGTCTCAATGACGTTAGTGTCCCATTTCTTGCGATATTCCACATCGTGTAGAACATCATAGAGGACTTCAGCGGAGACGTCCTTACATTCCATCCGACACTGCAGAGATCAGAAAAGGGAGAGTATAATATCCTGTTAATCACACAGTATAGACCCGTTATATATAATCATACAGTATAGACCCGTTATATATAATCACACAGTATAGACCCGTTATATATAATCACACAGTATAGACCCGTTATATATAATCACACAGTATAGACCCGTTATATATAATCACACAGTATAGACCCGTTATATATAATCACACAGTATAGACCCGTTATATATAATCACACAGTATAGACCCGTTATATATAATCACACAGTATAGACCTGTTATATATAATCACACAGTATAGACCTATTATATATAATCACACAGTATAGACCCGTTATATATAATCACATAGTATAGACCTATTATATATAATCACACAGTATAGACCCGTTATATATAATCACACAGTATAGACCTATTATATATAATCACACAGTATAGACCTATTATATATAATCACACAGTATAGACCCGTTATATATAATCACACAGTATAGACCTATTATATATAATCACACAGTATAGACCCGTTATATATAATCACACAGTATAGACCTATTATATATAATCACACAGTATAGACCCGTTATATATAATCACACAGTATAGACCCGTTATATATAATCACACAGTATAGACCGGACTCCGCCATGTTTGTTGCTCTGGGTTACAGCACCTTTCGTTGTGCACCAGTCTGTGCTGCACTGTAGGTAACTTATTACACCAGGTTTGTGTTACTATATTATAAACATCTTTGTATCTTTCTGGCCCAGCACCGTCTATCTCTCCGTAGGTGCTAATAATCAGAGAACTGATTGAGACGCGGGAGATGTACAGTAAGAACCTCAGGGTTATTGCAGATGTCATATTATAGAGGTTTCCATATATCTGTCTCTGTAACAGCAGCATAATACAGATCTTATAGACCTCAACCCTTTCCTTACTAGCGGGTGTAATGCCGGGGACAGGTGAGTAACGTGGTTAGTAATGCCGGGGACAGGCGAGTAACGTGGTTAGTAATGCCGGGACAGGTGAGTACCGTGGTTAGTAATGCCGGGACAGGTGAGTAACGTGGTTAGTAATGCCGGGACAGGTGAGTACCGTGGTTAGTAATGCCGGGACAGGTGAGTAACGTGGTTAGTAATGCCGGGACATGTGAGTAACGTGGTTAGTAATGCCGGGACAGGTGAGTACCGTGGTTAGTAATGCCGGGACAGGTGAGTACCGTGGTTAGTAATGCCGGGGACAGGTGAGTACCGTGGTTAGTAATGCCGGGACAGGTGAGTAACGTGGTTAGTAATGCCGGGACAGGTGAGTAACGTGGTTAGTAATGCCGGGGACAGGTGAGTACCGTGGTTAGTAATGCCGGGACAGGTGAGTACCGTGGTTAGTAATGCCGGGGACAGGTGAGTAACGTGGTTAGTAATGCCGGGACAGGTGAGTAACGTGGTTAGTAATGCCGGGGACAGGTGAGTAACGTGGTTAGTAATGCCGGGACAGGTGAGTAACGTGGTTAGTAATGCCGGGACAGGTGAGTAACGTGGTTAGTAATGCCGGGACAGGTGAGTAACGTGGTTAGTAATGCCGGGACAGGTGAGTAACGTGGTTAGTAATGCCGGGGACAGGTGAGTAACGTGGTTAGTAATGCCGGGGACAGGTGAGTAACGTGGTTAGTAATGCCGGGACAGGTGAGTAACGTGGTTAGTAATGCCGGGACAGGTGAGTAACGTGGTTAGTAATGCCGGGACAGGTGAGTAACGTGGTTAGTAATGCCGGGACAGGTGAGTAACGTGGTTAGTAATGCCGGGGACAGGCGAGTAACGTGGTTAGTAATGCCGGGGACAGGTGAGTAACGTGGTTAGTAATGCCGGGGACAGGTGAGTAACGTGGTTAGTAATGCCGGGGACAGGTGAGTAACGTGGTTAGTAATGCCGGGACAGGTGAGTAACGTGGTTAGTAATGCCGGGACAGGTGAGTAACGTGGTTAGTAATGCCGGGACAGGTGAGTAACGTGGTTAGTAATGCCGGGACAGGTGAGTAACGTGGTTAGTAATGCCGGGGACAGGTGAGTAACGTGGTTAGTAATGCCGGGGACAGGTGAGTAACGTGGTTAGTAATGCCGGGACAGGTGAGTAACGTGGTTAGTAATGCCGGGACAGGTGAGTAACGTGGTTAGTAATGCCGGGACAGGTGAGTAACGTGGTTAGTAATGCCGGGACAGGCGAGTAACGTGGTTAGTAATGCCGGGGACAGGCGAGTAACGTGGTTAGTAATGCCGGGGACAGGCGAGTAACGTGGTTAGTAATGCCGGGACAGGTGAGTAACGTGGTTAGTAATGCCGGGGACAGGTGAGTAACGTGGTTAGTAATGCCGGGACAGGTGAGTAACGTGGTTAGTAATGCCGGGACAGGTGAGTAACGTGGTTAGTAATGCCGGGGACAGGTGAGTAACGTGGTTAGTAATGCCGGGGACAGGTGAGTAACGTGGTTAGTAATGCCGGGGACAGGTGAGTAACGTGGTTAGTAATGCCGGGGACAGGTGAGTAACGTGGTTAGTAATGCCGGGACAGGTGAGTAACGTGGTTAGTAATGCCGGGACAGGTGAGTAACGTGGTTAGTAATGCCGGGGACAGGTGAGTAACGTGGTTAGTAATGCCGGGACAGGTGAGTAACGTGGTTAGTAATGCCGGGACAGGTGAGTAACGTGGTTAGTAATGCCGGGGACAGGTGAGTAACGTGGTTAGTAATGCCGGGGACAGGTGAGTAACGTGGTTAGTAATGCCGGGACAGGTGAGTAACGTGGTTAGTAATGCCGGGACAGGTGAGTAACGTGGTTAGTAATGCCGGGACAGGTGAGTAACGTGGTTAGTAATGCCGGGACAGGTGAGTAACGTGGTTAGTAATGCCGGGACAGGTGAGTAACGTGGTTAGTAATGCCGGGGACAGGTGAGTAACGTGGTTAGTAATGCCGGGGACAGGTGAGTAACGTGGTTAGTAATGCCGGGGACAGGTGAGTAACGTGGTTAGTAATGCCGGGGACAGGTGAGTAACGTGGTTAGTAATGCCGGGGACAGGCGAGTAACGTGGTTAGTAATGCCGGGGACAGGTGAGTACCGTGGTTAGTAATGCCGGGACAGGTGAGTACCGTGGTTAGTAATGCCGGGACAGGTGAGTACCGTGGTTAGTAATGCCGGGGACAGGTGAGTACCGTGGTTAGTAATGCCGGGACAGGTGAGTAACGTGGTTAGTAATGCCGGGACAGGTGAGTAACGTGGTTAGTAATGCCGGGGACAGGTGAGTAACGTGGTTAGTAATGCCGGGACAGGTGAGTAACGTGGTTAGTAATGCCGGGACAGGTGAGTAACGTGGTTAGTAATGCCGGGGACAGGTGAGTAACGTGGTTAGTAATGCCGGGGACAGGTGAGTAACGTGGTTAGTAATGCCGGGGACAGGTGAGTAACGTGGTTAGTAATGCCGGGACAGGTGAGTAACGTGGTTAGTAATGCCGGGACAGGTGAGTAACGTGGTTAGTAATGCCGGGACAGGTGAGTAACGTGGTTAGTAATGCCGGGGACAGGTGAGTAACGTGGTTAGTAATGCCGGGACAGGTGAGTAACGTGGTTAGTAATGCCGGGACAGGTGAGTAACGTGGTTAGTAATGCCGGGGACAGGTGAGTAACGTGGTTAGTAATGCCGGGGACAGGTGAGTAACGTGGTTAGTAATGCCGGGACAGGTGAGTAACGTGGTTAGTAATGCCGGGACAGGTGAGTAACGTGGTTAGTAATGCCGGGACAGGTGAGTAACGTGGTTAGTAATGCCGGGACAGGTGAGTAACGTGGTTAGTAATGCCGGGGACAGGTGAGTAACGTGGTTAGTAATGCCGGGGACAGGTGAGTAACGTGGTTAGTAATGCCGGGACAGGTGAGTAACGTGGTTAGTAATGCCGGGACAGGTGAGTAACGTGGTTAGTAATGCCGGGACAGGTGAGTAACGTGGTTAGTAATGCCGGGACAGGTGAGTAACGTGGTTAGTAATGCCGGGGACAGGCGAGTAACGTGGTTAGTAATGCCGGGGACAGGCGAGTAACGTGGTTAGTAATGCCGGGACAGGTGAGTAACGTGGTTAGTAATGCCGGGGACAGGTGAGTAACGTGGTTAGTAATGCCGGGACAGGTGAGTAACGTGGTTAGTAATGCCGGGACAGGTGAGTAACGTGGTTTGTAATGCCGGGGACAGGTGAGTAACGTGGTTAGTAATGCCGGAGACAGGTGAGTTACGTGGATAGTAATGCCGGGGACATGTGAGTAACGTGGTTAGTAATGCCGGGGACAGGTGAGTAACGTGGTTAGTAATGCCGGCAGAGGTGAGTAACGTGGTTAGTAATGCCGGGGACAGGTGAGTAACGTGGTTTGTAATGCCGGGGACAGGTGAGTAACGTGGTTAGTAATGCCGGAGACAGGTGAGTAACGTGGATAGTAATGCCGGGGACATGTGAGTAACGTGGTTAGTAATGCCGGGGACAGGTGAGTTACGTGGATAGTAATTCCGGGGACATGTGAGTAACGTAGTTAGTAATGCAGGGGACATGTGAGTAACGTGGTTAGTAATGCCAGGGACAGGTGAGTAACGTGGTTTGTAATGCCGGGGACAGGTGAGTAACGTGGTTAGTAATGCCGGGGACAGGTGAGTAACGTGGTTAGTAATGCCGGGGACATGTGAGTAACGTGGTTAGTAATGCAGGGGACATGTGAGTAACGTGGTTAGTAATGCCAGGGACAGGTGAGTAACGTGGTTTGTAATGCCGGGGACAGGTGAGTAACGTGGTTAGTAATGCCGGGGACAGGTGAGTAACGTGGTTAGTAATGCCGGGGACATGTGAGTAACGTGGTTAGTAATGACGGGGACAGGTGAGTAACGTGGTTAGTAATGCCGGGGACATGTGAGTAACGTGGTTAGTAATGCCGGGGACAGGTGAGTACCGTGGTTAGTAATGCCGGGGACAGGTGAGTAACGTGGTTATTAATGCCGGGGACAGGTGAGTAACGTGGTTAGTAATGCCGGGGACAGGTGAGTAACGTGGTTATTAATGCCGGGGACAGGTGAGTAACGTGGTTAGTATTGCTGGGACAGGTGAGTAACGTGGTTAGTAATGCCGGGGACATGTGAGTAACGTGGTTAGTAATGCTGGGGACAGGTGAGTACCGTGGTTAGTAATGCCGGGGACAGGTGAGTAACGTGGTTATTAATGCCGGGGACAGGTGAGTAACGTGGTTATTAATGCCGGGGACAGGTGAGTAACGTGGTTAGTATTGCTGGGACAGGTGAGTAACGTGGTTAGTAATGCCGGGGACAGGTGAGTAACGTGTTAGTAATGTCGCGGTTGATATGTGAGCAGGGTGCCGTCTGCGTGGTAAATGTATGTTGCCCGGTGTACGTGGGGTTATCCCCCAGCGGTTACCTGGCTTCTGATAAAACGTATGTTTGATCGTGTGTTTGTGGCAGGAGAATTAAATTGTAAGCTCCTCTGCAGCAGGTATTAAATGAATTGTAGATCACTGTGTGATATGTTGGCACCATATTAACAATGATAAGAATTATAATAAGTATTAATATTGTCAATAACATGAATCAGTAAGTGGGGAGAAATGATTCCACATGATGCATTATACTGATCAGATGATGATGACGATGTAGTGATGATTTACAGAGGATAAATCTGCATATTCCAGATATTATTATATATAACAAGTTAACCCGTGCATGATACTCATGCATTCTAGTCAAATCAAGCTACTTAAGGTGTTAAAAAGGGTCTTGTCATGCATTTGGACCTAGCCCAGGCCTCCTCAGGGGAAGAGCGTTACTTCCCGACGCAAGCGCCTTTTTTAACGTGGTTTTGTCCACATGTCACCACCTCATCATTTTTCTTCATCACCTCATCCTTCATCTTCATCGTCACATCCTTCATCTTTATCGCCACATCTATCCAGATGTCTATCCAGACACAGGGATCTCTCTCAGCGGTCCTGAGTATCACACTCCTCTTGCTCTGTCACCACCGGCAACCACCAACCACTCCCCACTGTCACCCCCGGCAACCACCAACCACTCCCAACTGTCACTTCTCCTTCAAGAAATATATATATATTTTTTTAAAATCTTTATAAACACTTTTAACAATTAACAAATTAAATTAACAAATTAAAAACATCTTAGTATACCAAATTTCAGCCCTTTCTGAATTTTTTTTTCCACACACACTAAGAATTTAGTAGGTCAGTGTATAACTCCGCCAAGCAGGTGGCGCTGCAGCTTGGTTTTATTTTTTCCACACACACAGACAGTCTAACACACGCCACTAGGCATATATATATATATATATATATATATATATATATATATATATATATAGAGAGAGAGAGAGAGAGATACTCGCGTCCATCAGGTGCAGACAGACCAGCTTTATAGTCAGATGATGAAGGAATGCCACACTTGCCAACTTTATTTACCTCCCCTCCAAGAGATCCCAGAGGGGAGGACAGGTGGCATGTTCTGTGGGGTGTGACGGGGTGACTTTCGCCATTTGGCCCCACCCCTCACAATCTTGTCATTGATGCCCCCTGTCCCTCCCATGTCATTAAGAAGCGGGCAGGTTTCAGGAGGGTGCCCGGCTCTCCCGGGACTTCAGTTCATCTATCCGGGGGAGAGTTGGTCAGTACACTCCTTCAAAGGCCACTTATCATACAGAACGAGGCTTATATTCTCAAATTAAACAAGACTCGGAGTAAGATAACACAGGGTCCAGGCCAGGGTACAGCGGGTATTACAGGGGTCCTGGACATACTGCAGAGTCACAAAAGTTTCTTTAATATCTTGGTGCCATTTCAGATCATAGTCACATATTTCAGCTGAATTTCCCATCTAAGATATAAATGCAGATTCACAGAGATATGTTCTCGTACTGGGAAACAGAAAAAGGTTTATACCGTATCATGTTCTGCCCGTACATTATATCCCATGTACACATTGTTTACAAGGAAACAGATACCACAAATCCAGATTATGATGTGAATGTCTCTCTCGCAGTCCTAATACCAGACAAGATTAGGTGAACGCAGAGGACAGGGTTACACGGATATAAACAGATTATCGCTAGAGTCCTACATTGATATGGGATCATTAATCCCTGGATTACACAGACATTGTATAACCCAGCTCCTGCGGATGACCACAGTGTACAGACATGGAGCCACGCACCTGTGCGGACGGCCTACAGTGTTCGGGTGTTTGACCGTAACGTGGATGATGTCATAAAACGTGGGAGAGCTCTCAGAGTCACAGGTGGTAGGATGACGTGGGTACAGTTACCTGTACAGGGTGAATTACACCGTTAGTGCTGGTGGGCGCATTATCGGGTCTCTCTATCATTGGTGGCTTGTGGACGGTAGTAATTACAATTTTGTATCGCTGTATATCGCAGTGATATAAAATATAGCACCGCTGCTATTTATCATGCTAGGGCAAAAATCCTGCAATGGAGAGCAAAAAAATTTTCACAGCCAGTCTAACGCTGCCGGGGAAAGTGACCCTCTGTAGCTGAGCGCACTGTGGTGGGACCCCGCGAGGGAGGCCGCGCAGTCTTGTGGGCAGATAGACTTTCTAAATCGTTTTCAGTCATCAGCCCACGTATGATGGTAAACCTTTGCCAAGTGACCCGTATTGTGTCAATAAAATTATCCCTCAAAAATGTTCAAATTTAGTCCAAGGACCCCTAACATGTATAAATGTAGAGACATCTGTTATGTGTTTAAATGTGTCAAACTATTTAATTCTAATTTGTTTTCAATATATTTAATTAATTCTATTACACTCTAATAATATAATTCTCAGTTGGAAGCCTGGACCTTGTCTGAAGTAACCCCAGAGCAGTGGTCAGGGAACAGGGGTAAATTACCCCAAATGGGGTAAAAATGAAATTCCTGGGGGTAATGCTGCCGATTCACATGCTGTCAGTTGGATTGTAGACCCCTTTAAATGTGACATTGCTGTTGTACCAGAAGAGCCTCAAGGGTTGGCAGAGGCACCTTTGAGCTTCGATGTAATAATGAAGCACGTATTGCATTTGAAAACAAAGCAGATCTGTCATATTTTTGGATGTCAACAGCTGCAAAATCATCAAAATTGCACATGAGGAGGCAGTCAAAAAGTTGCTGCCTTTTGCAACAACCTACCTTTGTGAACAAGGATTTTCCACTGTAACAAACATAAAAACAAAACAGAGAAATCGATTGGACGCTGAAGACTGTATCCAAATTGCTCTGACATCAAAATGCCCCAATATTAATGCTCTTGTATCAAAAATGAAGCAACATCATTTCTCCAAAACCTGAAGTTTTGAAGTTGAAGCTTTCAAAGAAATTTTGAATAGATTCAATAAAATTTTGAATTTGAATAATAATCTATGATTTTATTCCTTTCATATCAAGGGGGTAACGTCGGCCTATCTAAATATGTTTGGGGGTAAAAGGTAAAAAAGTTCTCTGAACGCTGCCCTAGAGGGCACATGTACCATAGGTTGTGAACCGCTGGTATAGAAGATCCAACCCCCTGGGTATATAATATACAACCCCCCATCGCCCTTATCTCTAGATACAGCTGATTCCAGACAGCAGATCTTATCTCAGGGCAACTCTGCCAGATTATATTGGTACCTGGATAAGAAGCAGGAATGGAAGGTAGCGATGTATGTAGTAAAAGATGAAGGAAGACACATACAACAAATAAACTTAATGTGACCATGGGAACCCTTAGTGTAGGACACAGACGTGGGACAGGTTATATATCATTATTTCTCCAGTATAGACTGGGAGACATAGAGCGCCGGCCGGAGGACGGGAGACCTCTGTGCTGTATCTCTGTATATCCTGCAGCTCGAAGCCCCCTCAACACCTGTCATCAATCTATAGATATACACAAAATGTGCCCCGCAGAGCTGACACTTCAGCTGCCCTGAGGATACGGGACCAGCTGCTACGTGGAGTCCGCGGGAGGATGTCACTTTCACGTCGCAGTAATGGTTACATGAAATCGCTCTCAGTAATATACAAATACGGGAAATTAATTCCACATTGTCCATGAGATGTAGTAATATATGGACATACTTGTCAACTCTCCCGGAATGTCCGGGAGACTCCAGAAATCTGGGTCGGTCTCCCGCATCCCATAATTACCTGGGCAAAATAAAGCGATTCGTGATTTTGGTCCCGCACCGCGACAAATCATCATTTCCGTCGAGGGGGCGGGGCCAAAATAACGAGATTGACCGCGCCCCACCCCCTCCCACCCTCTAATCACGCCCCCTGTTCGGGATCTCCCGGATTTCACTGCCTTAAAGTAGGCAAGTATGAATTATGGCATCAACGGACAAGAGGATGTAAAGCACGACTGTTTATATGTGAGAGATCATACACAGATATATCATCATCATCATCAATTTATATAGCACCACTAATTCCGCAAAGCTCTGGACGTCAGAGAGTAACAAGGTGCCGATCTCTGGAGTTCGGAAACCACAGCATAATGTCATAAATGTTATTTAACTCAAGAGGGTAAGTGTATCAAACTACGGGTTTGAAAAAGTGGAGATGTTGCCTGTAGCAACCAATCAGATTCCAGTTATCATCATTTAGTACATTCTATACAATGACAACTAGAATCTGATTGGTTGCTATAGGCAACATCTTCACTTTTCCAGACCCGCAGATTGATAAATTGACCCCAAGGACTTAGAAATGGTGACTGTGGACTCCTGTTTTTGTCAGATATAAGGCTTTACGCCCTTTAATAAATCAGCCCCAGAGTCCCGCGTGAAACGCGTCATGTGGACGTCTGTCCTGTGCTCTGTGAGGGAGGAAAATAACTTCACCACAGAGCCAGGATTACATCTCCTGTGTCTGCGTTATTATAATAAACCACTGTCATTGCTGGTGCCGGCGCAGCACCCAGTGCCTTTTTGCGGCACGCAGGCACCGGTCCCCCGGCGCTAGGTCCGTCCCTACGGAGGAGATGTTGTCGGGCAGTGAGAGCGATGCTCCCAGTTACTAAGCAACAGTGATGCTGAGTACATGAAACACTTAACTCTGTGTGTGCTGCAGCTGTGGCTAATCCGGGAGGATCCCAGCAGGGAGAAGAGGCTGGTAATGGCTTCATATCGGGGAGGGGGAGAGGAAGGGCTGGGGGGCATGGTGCATTATCTGTCCAGGACACAGCAATAAAACCATATGACACTTGTGATGTTTGTCCTGGGAAGCTGACTGGTAACTGCGGATCACAGAGAAGTGAAGCAGATTACTGCCGCTAGTTAAAGCCCAACTTGAATAACATTTTTGACCATGACCCCGTGAGAGTACCCACATGCCTCAGTATCAACTTCATTATCATCATCACCATTTATTTATATAGCGCCACTGATTCCGCAGCGCTGTACAGAGAACTCACATCAGTCCCTGCCCATTGGAGCTTACAGTCTAAATTCCCTAATATATACACACACACAGACAGACACTAGGGTCTGTATGTTTTTGGAGTGTGGGAGGAAACCGGAGCACCCGGAGGAAACCCACGCAAACACGGGGACAAACAAACAAACTCCACACAGATAACACCATGGTCGAGAATTGAACTCAAGACCCCAGTGCTGAGAGGCAGAAGTGCTAACCACTGAGTCACCGTGCCTCCCAATTAATGTCCATTATGGCATTAACTGTTTAAAAAACAAATACATTGTTGGGAACAGAGAAGGTGGGGGGTTATAACCTCACGTTCCCCCCACGATTACAGCTAGAGATGCTCAAACTAGGGCCATCTTTTCCACTGGGCACGATGGGCAGGTGCCCGGGGGCTCAACGGGCAAGGGGGCCCCATAACCAGGGCTCTTAGTTAGAATAAATAATCCAGCAAAAAAAAAAAAAACCTGCAAAAAATACCTTCAAGGGTCACTGTATATATCAATATCTATATATATATATATATATATATATATATATATATATATATATATATATATATATGTAGGGGCCCCGGGGCACTGCTTTGCCCGGGGGCCCATAATGTTGTTAAGATGGCTCTGGCTCAAACCAGTCTCAGTTCGATTGTCCAAGCGATTCGACAAATCGGTTCTAAGATTGAAGTATTTGTTGGTATCACTTGAATCTTAGAACAAACAGAGAACGTTGAGCATGTTTTGCGACCGTTTCTGAAAGTGTTGATACCAGTTCGCACGAGTTAAGATTCAAAAATGTGTTCTTCTTTTATTGCAAATAGTGAACCTCTTACAGCAAACACGGTTAAAATACTTTTATATTAATTAACAATATTGTGGTAATTGTTTAAATATTTTTTTTTAAAAAAAAATGAAAACATTTCTATGGGAACCTTAAACAAATTTTAAAACGAGAAAAGCGAAGAAGTAACCCTGGAACAGCAGACTTATACTGGGGACCATAGCTGACAGTACAGCGCACATCCATACATGTGGCCGTCCAATCAGAAGCTGGCACTTCTACGCGCTTTATAACCATCTCCTCCCACTACAGGATCAGATACTACATGATGGAGCCGGGGCTCCTACTGGGAGAAATACACATTATCTCAATTCTTGAATTAAATCACATATTTTAACTTTCAGCCATTAATAAGAGAACCATCTGCTCTGGTTTCCATACGCCATAGGCACCTTGTAACTGCTGGGATCTGTAGTTCCACAGCTGGAGCAGCGCATTACCTTCCATAACCAATGCAAATTAACGTGCAGGACAGAGTTATAAAGTGACCATTATAATCTCGATTAACCAGTAGATTCAGGATGCATTAACCCTTTCAGAGCCAGCAGACGGGATTGATGGACATCTGTATGGGAGAGATAACTGCTATATATCTCGCTGTCCTTGAAGTCACGGCTGCGTCACGTGTCCCGTGTGGCATGTGTCTATTACATATGAAGTATTTTATTCCACTCACATCCTCTTTCAACCTTGAGCAAACACAGATAGACGCTTAACCCCTTCATTACTAAGGACGGCTTACTGTAGTACATCTAGTTATGTTATTCAGGCTACTGCAAGTTTTAAACCAGTGTGTTGTTAACTGTCCCTAAGTATTCTGGAGCAGTCACCGGGTTTAAAAATTTGTCCCTGAAAATGTCCCCATTTTTAATATTGACCAAATGCTCAGTACAATTTCTCTTGTATCCTTGGTGTAATTCTCACTATCTGCTCACTTCTTCAGTGGCCATTATACTTACGGCTACATCCACAATGACGGGGGGTAAAGGTATCACACCTTCTAAAAAGGAAAAGAGGAGGCGTGGACCATAGCAACCAATCAGATTATAGTTATTTATTTAGCTCATTCTATAAAATAATGGGTAGGATCGGATTGGTTGCTATAGGCAACACCTCCAAGCTGAGTTAATCAGGTATACAGGTAACAGAATGCAGGTACCGGTGTGCTGGCGCTCAGGTGTGAGCCTAATACTCTGGCTGGTTTACATGGAGGCAGGGAGCACCTGATTAGAGCTGAGGAGAGACAAGAGCTCCTGATAAGGAGAATTGGGCGGTCAGCACTGACTGCTGATACTACTGAGAAGCGTCCCTGCTGCGAGGCAACGGGGATGCGACTGTGCATAGAACGGACGGAGACAGGAAGACCATGTCCCATTAAGCAGCTGAGGAGAGTTGGGGCGGTCGTCCCTGGCAGCAGCGGAACTGCGGGGACAGCGTCTGACACGGTGGCTAGTATACAATACAAACCATGTTCCGGTGGCTAGGACACAATAAAAATTAGGTTACGGTGGCTAGTATACAAGTTCTGGTGGCTAGTATACAATACAAAGCATGTTCCGGTGGCTAGGACACAATACAAACCAGGTTACGGTGGCTAGTATACAATACAAAATATGTACTGGGGCTAGTATACAGTTCATACTTCCTGTACTTGTGGCTAGCGCACACCGCCTTCTTCATAGTGACTAGTGTAAAACACCTCTCCTATAGCGTATAACACCGTTGGGTAGTTCACTGATGCAGGCAGCCTATTGGAGTTCAGTGCAGGCAGGAAATGGAGAGCTATGAGCCAATAAAAACAGAGGGTGTTAGCACAACGGGCCCTCCGCGGGAGCAATGGTAAGAGAGATGTATAGGGGTAAGGGCCAAGCTTTTATACATAGATAAAATCAGGATCACTTTTGATCTGTTTCTCATGCACAGAGGTCTGTCTATAATGAGGACTGCGGCGATAAAGTCTGGTTTTTAAAAATCAGGTATTGATGGTATTTAGGGGACAAAATTCACGGGAGCAGCTGAGCTACACTTACCGGGCCCGGAGCAGTAAGAGTTCACCAGTCTCTGCAGATGTGCGCATACGTAGCGCAACCACATACCCAGATTTGGACTGTCAATCCAAATAATGTGGGGGGAAAAAATGGGGATTATTAACAGACAAAAATCGCACCTGTATCTGGAATCACTGACGTTTCTAGGAAACAGTGGAAGCGACTATGTTCAATTCATTCAGTGACTACGTAGCTGAATGAATTGAAGTGCAAGCCTTTCAGGCTAGCTCTCTGCAAGCAAAATTATATATCTGCTCCGTTAGTCAGTAGAGTATCAGTATGGCTCCCATCTCCGTGCAACGGGTGTGCTCTCCCCTCTGGACAGTGCAGGGTTAAATCCCGGTCTCCATAATCCAGGACACAGACCCTGTTTCTGAGCAGTGTCAGGAATATTCAGGTAAGGCCGGGATCCCTGGCTGCACCACATACTGTAGCAGTACAACCTCCTATAGTCCCTACGTTTATCCAGTTATTATCTGGGTGTCCACAGTGGAGGCAGCACTTACCATAAGGGGATAAAAGCTGCTGCATTATTCATGGCGGCCAGAGACTAACCCGTCAGTCCTGGGGAACCGGCGGATGGATGTCTCAAGAAGATGCCGGGACTCTCAGCAGCCACAAATGGATGTAACCGCGCTATTTATCCCTCTCTGCTGCAGAAAGACATCATCCAAGTGCAGAGGAGGAAATATATGTTGGGATGACACAGGGCGCTGGATGCAATGTTACTTTACTTCTGTAGTTACACTGAATAACCCGTCCGCAGGCGGCTGATCCGGAAGGACTGAGGCGCTTCCAGATATGGAACCAAGAGACATATTTATTAACCACCACATTTTCATAACGATCCATTTCAATCCTTATCGCACAGTTAAGAAATGAAATATTGTGAAAAAAAGTACTGTAATTATTATTATTATTATTTCCTGGATCAGATGTGGGCCTGTGTGCGTTAAATGCCAGAGCTGATTTTTGGTCCCGGTCTGGCCCTGTGTTGGAGGCAGCCGTTTCAGCTGACAAAATGGCTGCCTGCAATGTGTGGAGGTGACTGGCCCACTTTCAGTCTTGTTCATACTTGTCAACTTCTAGCACTCCGCGTCCGGGAGCTGGCGGGGGGAGGTGGGCGTGCGCGGGGGGCGGGGATCAGAAAATTGCATCATTTTGGCCAAATGCCTTGATTCCTGGGCAGATGCGGGAGGCTGCCAAACTCTCCCGGGAGACCCACCCGGAATCCCGGAGTCTCCCGGACATTCCGGGAGAGTTGGCAAGTATAGTCTTGTTCCATCTGCTTCTTGTTGGAAGTGACTCTGGTCCCTGCTGGATAAGGACATGTTGTTCCAGAGCTGGGATGTTAAAGAACTCACAGGGGATAATGATTGGCTGCTTAACGTCTTCATAAAAGCTCGTTTTCCATCCCACCAGCAGGAATTGCACCTTTAATGCCACGGGGAACTCAGACTGCTAATCCGTGCTCCTCTCCCATACCCTCTGTGACCGCAGGATCATTGTGTCCCATCTCATCAGATTAAGGACAGTGTGTTTGTTTACAGGCAATCGCTGAATCCTCTGCTACATCTGCTCAACGCAACCTCTGCTCCTGTACCTTAACCTCCTCATTGCCTGTGCCGCAAGTAGATGCACTAATATCTAGTACGGGATAGTACCTGCTAGGGAGAGCTAGTACCACACCGATATATAGGTTATAGATATATAGCTGCCATGTAATATCTGAGCTGCAAATCTGTCCTCCTCCATTTACTGACAGTTGTTATCTTTATAAAGCATCTCAGTAGGGCAGCTCCAATATCTATGGTCATTCAATCCAGGCAATGCAGAGAGCTTAATGGACAGATGTGCAGTCTACTAGGTAACACAGTTTTGTAGATTTACACACACAAGGATATTACGTCTGTGCAAGTTTTAAAGAGAATAACTGACTATGCTATGCTTTGTGTTTGAACTCTTTGTCCCATACCAGCATGCTATTAATCATCGTTTAACAGAAGTGGGATGTGTTTGCTGCTGTTTTTCGGTGGGGAGGGGAGGAAATACTCCATCACACATTGACTTTCCACTGAAGCTCTGTTAAAAATCCTAAGCGGAGTAAACCTTTCTTAATATATTATCACTTCAGGATGGACACCCCTCCACATATCACAGTATGGATCATGATTGGCTGGGAGACATGGCCGGGGTATACCTTGCCAAAGTGTGAGTTAGGATAAGGATGTGGGATGATCATGTGATGATAACCTCCAATCCTGGGCATGAGCCTCCCAGCCAATCACAAACAAGGCAGCTGAAATACTTTTGTTGCAGTACTTGGAGTGAGGAAGTTGTATTAGTAGATGTGTAAAGTGTTACAAGACAACAGTATAACACAGCAATGAACATGTTAATACTATTACATCAGCTGTACTCAGACATCAAAGGAGTGGGCTCACAAGGAGTGTTAGGTGCATTTACAGCTCCCAAAAACCTTCTTTTACTCCTTTACAGAAATGACGTACATCTGTCTGTACTGGCATACAGTGCAGACTAGTGTTTTATATATATATATATATTGGCTAAATGCAAAGTACAACTTCTCTTGTCCTGTATGCTGACTACATTGTCTTATTGGGTATGACACCTGGAATGTACATAGTGCGGGTGTGGCAGGGTTACAGGGACACGTGTTGTGTTACTGTGTTCTGGGACCGGTCAGTCTGGTTTGAGAGTCAGGTGCAAAGGGCTCTTCATAAGACGTTATTCCTGTTCTCCAGGGAAGAGGGGCTGCAATTATATCAGGAAAACAAGAACAACGAGCTGGGACCCCCCCACCCCCACCCCCACCCTGCTACTGCCATCCTCTCAGTATAACACATGGATTGTAGTCCTGAATAATTGATCAGGGAATATGGAGAAGGTTATTATTAGTAATATTCTCACCATGTGATAGGAAACGATGCCCATTACCGATCATTTCTTATTTAATGGCAGCATGAAAGCAACAAACTTGTGTAAGAGGCAGATCGGGCTGTGTAACGTGGACCCCTCCCTAACGCACCGTGGAGGTGAGACCATTTTGTGGCTGAACAAATATTTAGGTGACCTCCCAAGGCACAGTGTGATGTCACTGGTGAACTCGCAAGGTACAGTGTGATGTCACTGGTGACCTCCCAAGGCACAGTGTGATGTCACTGGTGACCTCCCAAGGCACACTGCGATGTCATTGGTGACCTCACTAGGCTCACTGCAATGTCATTGGTGACCTCACTAGGCTCACTGCGATGTCACTGGTGACCTTCCAAGGCACAGTGTGATGTCACTGGTGACCTCCCAAGGCACAGTGTGATGTCACTGGTGACCTCCCAAGGCACAGTGTGATGTCACTGGTGACCTCCCAAGGCACAGTGTGATGTCACTGGTGACCTCCCAAGGCACAGTGTGATGTCACTGGTGACCTCCCAAGGCACAGTGTGATGTCACTGGTGACCTCCCAAGGCAGTGTGATGTCACTGGTGACCTCCCAAGGCACAGTGTGATGTCACTGGTGACCTCACAAGGCACACTGCGATGTCATTGGTGACCTCGCAAGGCAGTGTGATGTCACTGGTGACCTCCTAAGGCACAGTGTGATGTTACTGGTGACCTCCCAAGGCACAGTGTGATGTCACTGGTGAACTCGCAAGGTACAGTGTGATGTCACTGGTGACCTCCTAAGGCACAGTGTGATGTCACTGGTGACCTCCCAAGGCACAGTGTGATGTCACTGGTGAACTCGCAAGGTACAGTGTGATGTCACTGGTGACCTCCTAAGGCACAGTGTGATGTCACTGGTGACCTCCCAAGGCACAGTGTGATGTCACTGGTGACCTCACAAGGCACAGTGTGATGTCACTAGTGAACTCGCAAGGTACAGTGTGATGTCACTGGTGACCTCACAAGGCACAATGTGATGTCACTGGTGACCTCACAAGGCACAGTGTGATGTCACTGGTGACCTCCCAAGGCACAGTGTGATGTCACTGGTGACCTCCCAAGGCACAGTGTGATGTCACTGGTGACCTCCCAAGGCTCACTGCGATGTCATTGGTGACCTCCCAAGGCACAGTGTGATGTCACTGGTGACCTCACAAGGCACAATGTGATGTCACTGGTGACCTCACAAGGCACAATGTGATGTCACTGGTGACCTCACAAGGCACAGTGTGATGTCACTGGTGACCTCACAAGGCACAGTGTGATGTCACTGGTGACCTCCCAAGGCACAGTGCGATGTCACTGGTGACCTCACAAGGCACAGTGCAATGTCACTGGTGACCTCACAAGGCACAGTGTGATGTCACTGGTGACCCCAGAAGGTACAGTGTGATGTCACTGGTGACCTCCCAAGGCACAGTGTGATGTCACTGGTGACCCCAGAAGGTACAGTGTGATGTCACTGGTGACCTCCCAAGGCACAGTGTGATGTCACTGGTGACCTCGCAAGGCACAGTGTGATGTCACTGGTGACCCCAGAAGGTACAGTGTGATGTCACTGGTGACCTCCCAAGGCACAGTGTGATGTCACTGGTGACCTCGCAAGGCACAGTGTGATGTCACTGGTGACCTCCCAAGGCACAGTGTGATGTCACTGGTGACCCCAGAAGGTACAGTGTGATGTCACTGGTGACCCCAGAAGGTACAGTGTGATGTCACTGGTGACATCATTACTTCCTAGTAAACTGATAGGATAAAGAATGTACCATACATGGAGCACCTGCTGCCACCTTCTACATAAATGGTACTAACTTGGCGATTACCATGGCAGTAACCCCGGATGAACGTGAA
Source organism: Mixophyes fleayi (assembly GCF_038048845.1). NCBI lineage: Eukaryota > Metazoa > Chordata > Amphibia > Anura > Limnodynastidae > Mixophyes > Mixophyes fleayi. Next base: position 6,441,298 of record NC_134403.1, read on the forward strand.
CAAATGGCACCTGTTGGAAAATGCCATGTTCCAGCTGACATGGCTTGCTGGGAATTGTAGTTCCCCTCTAGCTGGCAGGCGACAGGTTACTCAGTCTCTGCAGACTCTCTACACAGGGCCGCTTCCCTCTAAGCACAGATTGTTATTTTCCAAACATTTCAAGAAAATCCGCCCACACAGGTTTCCGTCGGTTCCAAAAATATTCCTCAATCTGGTCTCACGTTATCCCTGGCAGCTGCTACTGCCGGGAGCGGTGACCTGCTGAGCGCTGGAGAATACAGGAGACACGATACCGTCAAACAGGCTCATCCAGGGACAATGCAACCATAGAAACAGCTGTATACAGAGACAGGATCTCACCCCGCAGGTCCCAGCGCTCAGCCAGTCTGAGCTGCTGCCTTCTGCATGTACCATACATGTTACTGTCAGGTCTACATGTGGCAGCATCCTGACGTGTGTCTAAGGGTCACACCTGGGGGGTGTCAGGGATGCCGCAGTTACTGACGTCTCAGGATTAGCTCTAATCTTTAACGAGCAAAACGAAGTGTAAAAGGGAGGGTGACAAATGGTCCAAGAGTTTACCCATAAGTCCACGTGCTTATAGGTCAGCATGGTGGCACAGTGGTTAGCATTGCTGCCTCACAGTGCGCGGGTCCAGAGCTTAATTCTGACCATGTCCCTGTGTGTTTGGAGCTCTCCCATGTTTGTGTGGGTCTCCTCCGATCAGTTCTGTGTTCTCCCACAGTCCAAAAACATACTGGTAGGATAACCAGCTGCTTATACAATGGTCCCTATAGTGTGTAACAGGGAATATAGGGGCCTATTGATAAATGGCCGTATATGTCCCCCGTTAAATATCATTCCCTATCGCAATCATATTTCCCGGGTTGTATTAAAATATCATCCTGGGACAGCAACCCTACGGCCCAGTGGTGGAATTACCATTGGTGCGGCAAGTGGAGATAATGGCAGATGCAGAGGGTCGGGGGCCACGGTTCCCTCCTCCCCGCACCGGGGGCCCCAGCTCGCTAGTTCTCTGCTAAGGCCCAGTACTTGGTGTCCAACACGCATAGGAACATCTCGGTGCCCATCACTGGTAGAATTACTGATATATAGGTCCAGCACTTGGTATTATATATGATAACCAGCCCATAATCCAAGTACTCAGCGTTCCACATCCACATTCTGCCCACGAGGGGCTCGGGCAGTCGGTGTAATGACAGGTAAAGGAGTCGGCACCACGCAGCCCACGTTTCAGGAAGTGGTTTCAGGAGGTATTTGAAAGAGTTTCACTTGGTAGAGAATTCACTTTACAAGGAGCTGAAGAACCGGTTCCCTGTATAATCCTCCTGCTCGGCCAAAGCACACAAGAGAGAGAGTCACTTACTGAGCACTTTCTCCAAACACCACGATGATGACTCTACGCCGAGTCACTGGAAAATATAACCAGGAAAACGGTTTTCAGGTGAACTCTGCTTAACGCTTTCATGGCCAGAGTGATTAAGCCGCACGTAACCCGTAAACAGAAGAGCCGCTGACAGACGCTGGAGAGATTACTGGCATCACACAGCCAACACCCATGACACCATTATTTCCAGGGCTCTTTGTAATAAAACGCAGGTCGTCCTGTCTTGTACGTGATATGTAGGACACAGTCACACCTGGCCACTGTTAATGTGCTCCTCATGTGTTAGTAAACGCAGGAAGAGTACATTAGGATACGGGAAATAAGAGTCTATGCAGCAACAACCACACTGTAACATGTTAGCACTGCTTGTAAATCCTGGACATGTCCTAATTCTTGTGTTGGTTCTATAGTTTGTATTAATGACACAACCTAAATCCTAGTTAGTTTTAGGCCTTTTTACACATTTCCCCAGAGACTGGTTTGTCCGGTCGGAGGGTTTCATCGGATTTTACAATCTGCAGATTAAGCACAAATTAGTCATTATTTAAATGAGCCTTAACGAGCTGGATTAGGCAGTCTGCCGGGGTGGAAGACTACATGGCCGGGCTCCGTAGCCATAGCTGTATTATAATTTATACAGTGCCCCCATATTACGCAGCGCTGTACAGAGAATATCCATCAATCACATCAGTCCCTGCCCCATCGGAGCCGACAGATAGGGCCCAGGTCAGAATCAAACCCATGGCCCCAGCACTGCTAACCACTCTGCCACAGTGCTCCTAAATGTTTAACTGTTCCCCCTACCTGAAGTTGTGACTGGCAGAGAATGCTGGGACTTATAGTTCACCAGCTGGAAAGCCACAGGTCACGTGAGAACAGTTCTCACAGAGGCTGCAGCCTGGGGGTATGTTTCTTGCATTAAATGAGAGTCAGCCGGGGCTTTATAATGGATTTATATAATGGAGGAATGATTCAGAGCTGAACTTGTAATCACCCCAGACCTCTAAGTGACCCGCAGCTAAATGCTGCGGACGCTCTAAGCGTTAGATCTGCAGACACAGGAAACTGCCCCTAGCTAGGGCAGATTATTCCTACACACAGACCACAATCTTTTCCTGGACGACTCTGTGAGATGACTGACAGCTCTGCAGCTAAGCGAGGTTCTGCAGCAGCTGGGACATAGATGGGAGGACACTGACATAAGGGCACTTGCAGATATTAACTCCTAGTTTATGTAGACATCAATGAGCCGTCTAGCCCCACCAGCAAGTACTGCGCCCAAGATGTCCTTTTGTGGGGTGCAAGTAACCGGGCAACGAACACCCCTAAAACTGAGCCTATCTCACTCTGATAAACTTGCTCAGCAAGGCGAACACACTCTATCCGACTACCATTGGTTGGGTGCAGTCTGCTGCTCCTTTTCAAACACCGCCATCTTGCTTTGTGAACGTATGCGCTTTGCCGGAAATCTAGGCGCACAGGAGGATATTGCCTGTGCTGGACGTTTTAACCACCATTGTTGGGATAGCAGATTATATGTTTTGTAAGTCTCCTACAGAATGTTACATGTGGTGACACCTGGCACATGGCATAGGATGGTCAGTGCCAGCGGTCTGATTCATTAAGGATCTTAACTTGAGAAACTTCTTATTTCAGTCTCCTGGACAAACCCATGTTACAATGCAAGGGGTGCAAATTAGGTTTCTGTTTTGCGCATAAGTTAAATACTGACTTTTTTCATGTAGCACACAGATACTTGATAGCTTATTTATACACTGAAATCTAAAGTTGATATCTGTGTGCTACAGGAAATAACAGTCAGTATTTAACTTATGTGCAAAACAGAAACCTAATTTGCACCCCTTGCATTGTAACATGGGTTTGTCCAGGAGACTGAAATAAGAAGTTTCTCAAGTTAAGATCCTTAATGAATCAGGCCCCAGGTTCTCTGCTGTCACCTTACGTCACTGCCATAAGTAGTGAGATATAGGTGCTGGGATGATGGAGCCGCTAGTATGTGAAGTATTAATATAATCCTCAGCACTATCTCACATGGATGTGATAATTATATGGGAGGATGCACAGTTATTACACAGGGGATGTCCTCTATACCACAGTACACATAGGGGTCTATTCATTAACTACAGAGCTGGCACCTCTATATCTACCAACGGGCATCAATGATAGCCACCAGCGGCACAGAGAACCCTCCTGTAACTATCACATCCTATGTACCATTGTGCTTACACTGTACACGCCTGAACCAAGCGGTAACACACGTGTCACAGAGGCATCCAGGACTGGCAGTAACACACGTGTGCAGAGGCATCCAGGACTGGCAGTAACACACGTGTGCAGAGGCATCCAGGACTGGCAGTAACACACGTGTGCAGAGGCATCCAGGACTGGCGGTAACACACGTGTGCAGAGGCATCCAGGACTGGCAGTAACACACGTGTGCAGAGGCATCCAGGACTGGCGGTAACACACGTGTCACAGAGGCATCCAGGACTGGCAGTAACACACGTGTGCAGAGGCATCCAGGACTGGCGGTAACACACGTGTGCAGAGGCATCCAGGACTGGCAGTAACACACGTGTGCAGAGGCATCCAGGACTGGCGGTAACACACGTGTCACAGAGGCATCCAGGACTGGCAGTAACACACGTGTGCAGAGGCATCCAGGACTGGCAGTAACACACGTGTCACAGAGGCATCCAGGACTGGCAGTACCACACGTGTGCAGAGGCATCCAGGACTGGCAGTAACACATGTGTCACAGAGGCATCCAGGACTGGCAGTAACACACGTGTGCAGAGGCATCCAGGACTGGCAGTAACACACGTGTCACAGAGGCATCCAGGACTGGCAGTAACACACGTGTGCAGAGGCATCCAGGACTGGCAGTAACACACGTGTGCAGAGGCATCCAGGACTGGCAGTAACACACGTGTCACAGAGGCATCCAGGACTGGCAGTAACACACGTGTGCAGAGGCATCCAGGACTGGCAGTAACACACGTGTGCAGAGGCATCCAGGACTGGCAGTAACACACGTGTCACAGAGGCATCCAGGACTGGCAGTAACACACGTGTGCAGAGGCATCCAGGACTGGCAGTAACACACGTGTCACAGAGGCATCCAGGACTGGCAGTAACACACGTGTCACAGAGGCATCCAGGACTGGCAGTAACACACGTGTCACAGAGGCATCCAGGACTGGCAGTAACACACGTGTCACAGAGGCATCCAGGACTGGCAGTAACACACGTGTCACAGAGGCATCCAGGACTGGCAGTAACACACGTGTGCAGAGGCATCCAGGACTGGCAGTAACACACGTGTGCAGAGGCATCCAGGACTGGCAGTAACACACGTGTGCAGAGGCATCCAGGACTGGCGGTAACACACGTGTGCAGAGGCATCCAGGACTGGCAGTAACACACGTGTGCAGAGGCATCCAGGACTGGCGGTAACACACGTGTCACAGAGGCATCCAGGACTGGCAGTAACACACGTGTGCAGAGGCATCCAGGACTGGCAGTAACACACGTGTCACAGAGGCATCCAGGACTGGCAGTAACACACGTGTGCAGAGGCATCCAGGACTGGCAGTAACACACGTGTCACAGAGGCATCCAGGACTGGCAGTAACACTGACAGCCACGTGGCCAGGAGCTGAGTGTCACTCACCCGCTGCAGCAACAGTTTTCTTGTTAGATTACAACAATGACAGATTTACTATCACCGGGATAAGATGCGTTATTGTCAAATAGTAATAAATAGCCCGAAAAATGTTTCACTATAACACATAACACCTATAACATGTACTATTGTCTGTATGTCCACAGTGTGATCATGACACATCAATAACACACAGCTCAGTCACACACTACACACACAGGTCAGTCACAGTAACACACTACACACACACACAGGTCAGTCACAGTGACATACAACACACACAGGTCAGTCACAGTGACATACTACACATACACACACACACACAGCTCAGTCACAGTGACACACTGCACACACAACACACACACAGGTCAGTCACAGTGACACACTACACACACAGCTCAGTCACAGTGACACACTGCACACACAACACACACACAGGTCAGTCACAGTGACATACTACACACACACAGGTCAGTCAGTGACACACTACACACACACAGGTCAGTCAGTGATACACTACACACACACAGCTCAGTCACTGACACACTACACACACACAGCTCAGTCACAGTAACACTACACACACACAGGTCAGTCAGTGACACACTACACACACACACACAACACACACAGGTCAGTCACAGTGACACACTACACACACACAGCTCGGTCACTGACACACTACACACACACAGCTCAGTCACTGACACACTACACACACACAGCTCAGTCACAGTAACACACAACACACACAGGTCAGTCAGTGACACACTACACACACACACACACACACCACACACAGGTCAGTCACAGTGACACACTACACACACACAGCTCAGTCAGTGACACACTACACACACACACAGGTCAGTCACAGTGACACACTACACACACACACACAGGTCAGTCACAATGACACACTACACACACACAACGCACATACACAGGTCAGTCACAGTGATACACTACACACACACAGGTCAGTCACAATGACACACTACACACACACAACGCACATACACAGGTCAGTCACAGTGATACACTACACACACACAGGTCAGTCACAATGACACACTACACACACACAACGCACACACACAGGTCAGTCACAGTAACACACTACACACACACAGGTCAGTCACAGTAACACACTACACACACACAGCTCAGTCACAGTGACACACTACACACACACAGGTCAGTCACAGTAACACACTACACACACAGGTCAGACACAGTAACACACTACACACACACACAGGTCAGTCACAGTGACACACTACACACACAGGTCAGTCACAATGACACACTACACACACACAACGCACACACACAGGTCAGTCACAGTAACACACTACACACACACAGCTCAGTCACAGTGACACACTACACACACACAGGTCAGTCACAGTAACACACTACACACACACAGGTCAGTCACAGTAACACACTACACACACACAGGTCAGTCACAGTGACACACTACACACACAGGTCAGTCACAATGACACACTACACACACACAACGCACACACACAGGTCAGTCACAGTAACACACTACACACACACAGCTCAGTCACAGTAACACACTACACACAAACAGGTCAGTCACAGTAACACACTACACACACAGCTCAGTCACAGTGACACACTACACACACACACAGGTCAGTCACAGTGACACACTACACATGCACACACACACACAGGTCAGTCCCAGTGACACACCACACACACAGGTCAGTCACAGTGACACACTACACACACACAACGCACACAGACACGTCAGTCACAGTGACATACTACACACACACAACGCACACACACAGGTCAGTCACAGTGATACACTACACAGGTCAGTTACAAAGACCAATACACACCCGTCATTGCAATTTTCTGGACTTTCTGGAATGTATTAAAGTTTGTTTTTCCAAGTGAATGGAAACAGTCTGACTACACGGATGTCTTCATCATCACTTCTTCAAACAAAAACCATGAAATTACAGTTTCTGTCACCTATAATCCACCAGTATAGTCTAGAAATAAATTGTCGTTGAACTAAAGGTAACAGGTAGAAACTAATGTCATTATAGGCCAGGTGTTAGAATATATGTTGTAACAGGTTGGATACTGCCATTATTGGTCATCTGTTTATAGATACATTGTAACAGGTTGGATAATTCCATTATTGGTCATCTGTTAATAGATACATTGTAACAGGTTGGATAATTCCATTATTGGTCATCTGTTAATAGATACATTGTAACAGGTTGGATACTGCCATTATTGGTCATCTGTTAATAAATACATTGTAACAAGTGGAATGCTGTCATTATTGGTCATCTGTTAATAGATACATTGTAGCAAGGGGGATACTGTCATTATTGGTAATCTGTTAATAGATACATTGTAACAAGTGGAATGCTGCCATTATTGGTCATCTGTTAATAGATACATTGTAGCAAGGGGGATACTGCCATTATTGGTAATCTGTTAATAGATACATTGTAACAAGTGGAATGCTGCCATTATTGGACGTCTGTTAATAGATACATTGTAACAAGTGGGGACCATCCTCACCTTGATCTTGTGCAGAGCCCTCTCCTCCTCTAGGATCTGCACCCACACTGTGATCCCAGACTTGTTATAAGTCAGAGTCCAGCCAGTTTCTGAGTGACACTCAGTCCTGAAGTTCTGAAAGTCCTGGTCATCAGGGATCTGGACGCTGTCTCTGGACATGATGGAGCTGATGTGGGACTGAGCAGGCAGACAGATCTCTCACACTCTCCTCCTCGCCAGCACTTCCATATGTCAGCAATGCCCAGGGCAGGTGATCCGGTTCTACCAGCCAGACAGGTGCAGCAGGTGACCTCCCAGCAGTGACACCAGAGAGAATGAGGGAGCAGATCCTCTGCTGATGCTGCTGGTGAGACATTCATATATCTCTTTATTTCTATGTACACAGGGTGCCCCCTCCCACACACTGCACACACCCCCGTGTCACATCTGGCGGCCTCTGGGTCCTACACACTGCCAGCTTCTCTCTCTGCAGTTTCACCCATCCATTGCCAGAGCAGATTGCATTATTCTGTACTGGGACAAGGCTCATATATTGCAGGTCTTGGCTATGGATTTATCGTGTTCATTGCTACCTTGTTGATTTATATGTTTCTTAGATTGTTCTATTTGTAGCAACTGAATTTGCAAATCTTGTCTGCTATTAATTCTATCGTAAACAGTGGAAATAGAAATCGTACAATGTACACCTGCCCATAGGTATATGCCCCGCTTTTCTCTGCGCCAAAATTTCCCCAATTTATTTTCCACATGTAATTGTTTGGTGGATTTGAGATTTTCTTTAGTATAATAAAACCACAGGTAGAGTACTCCTAGGCACTTCTATGTCAAAAATGTATCTATATCCTTAAATATAACAAGTCTGCTTCTTACAAGAGGGAAAAGTGCCAAACCCCTCAATAAAGAAAACATGACAGAAATACTCACAAAAGGCTCCTAACTATACTAGGCTCTGTGTAGTGTCGCCAAACCGAGATAGGGGTGCTATCTCCTGGGGTAAACAGCAGCATTTACCATGCGTTAGCCAAGTAATAGGTACTGGTAGCCACAGCTAGTTTTATTTAGCAGCTTAAAATAAACAAAACATAACAAATTCTAGGTTGTCCGGCTCTATCTAGCACAATAAAGAATTTCCTCCCTAAGGTGGAAGGACCTAGTGTCCCACACACATAAAATAACAGAACTCACAGGAAATAATGGCAGTGTCTCTCAGCAGACCTCTGACCTGTTCCCCAGGCAGTGAGAGACTGAGGGAACGGCCTCACACCTTTTTATTTACACCTCACAGGTGCAACTCATAGCTGGTTGGAAACCGAAATGGGCCTAAATAATGGAGCCCGCCCCTTCTCTCTCCATTCATAACCCCAGGGACTCTTACACAGCCATATGTTTCAACAGAGCATGATCTGTAATCAACCTAAATTTTTGCCCCAAAAGGAAATATCTTATTGTTTCCAATGCCCATTTAATTACCAGTGTTTCTTTTTCAATAGTGAATGCTTCTCTTATTTGCACGACAAATCCATTTTTAAAATCAGGTGTCACTAAAAGTGATTCACAATGCCACCTTCAATGCCTGACTCAGCATTCCACTTAACCATAACTGACACTTTGGTAAGGTCAGTTCCATGGACAGCAATAGTGACAAAACTGGGTATAAACCTTCTAAAATATCCTGTGATTCCCAGAAAAGTTCTCAACTGCTTCTTGTTTAGGGGTCGTGGCCATTTTTGTATTGCCTCAATTTTATTAAGTTGAGCCTTTATCAAACCTCTGCCTATGGTGTACCCCAGATACGTCACCTCCTCCACCCCTAAGCAACACTTTTTTGGGTTGGCTGTTAATCCTGCTTTGCGGATGAAGTCCAACACTGCCTGTACCCTGGATAGGTGAGATTGCCAATCAGGACTATGGATGACTACATCATCAATGTAAGAAGCAGCATATTTTCTATGGGGCCTTAGAATTTTGTCCATCATCCTCTGAAAGTTGGCAGGTGCCCCATGTAACTTATATTGGAACAGACCCCCCAATGCAGAAAGAGCTGTCTTTTCTTTTGGTTTGTCTGTCAATGGCACTTGCCAGTACCCTTTGGTTCAGTACGGTGCTGTTCCCAGCCTTTCACGTTCATCCACACGAGGCGTTGGCCAGACATCACACTTAGACACACTGTTCAGTTTACGGAAGTCATTGCAGAAGTGTAAACTCCCGTCGGGCTTTGGAATGAGTAATAAGGGACATGACCACTCTGTATGTGACTCTTTAGCTATATCTAACACCAACATTTTTTAAATTTCTTTACACACCGATTCCCGCTTCTGGTATTCTATGGGGCTTTAGGTTAACCGTATCCCCCAATTCAGTGATTATGTCATTTTTTACTAACTGTTGTTTTACCAGGTATGTCCATAAAAAAATCTCTATTTCTTACAAGATACTCTTTAGCCTCATGCTGTTGAGTGGTTGGGAGGGTTTTGGTTGCTGTTATTTCAAGAACCAGAGGGATAGCGGATGTAACAGGTTGGATACTGCCATTATTGGTCATCTGTTAATAGATACATTGTAGCTGAGAAAGCTACTCTGGCTCTCCATGGTTTTATAAGATTTACATGATTGATCTGTTCCAGCTTCTTTTTCCCTGGCTGGTATACCTTGTTGTGACAGGATGTACCGCCTATGCCCACCCTGTCTGTTGTATTGCTGGGGACCGGCTGGGCTGGCCTTGCCACTGTTCCCTTTCTTTATCCCAAATGCGCCCTCTAACTGCAGTAGGAGGGACTTATGCTGCTGCCACCACTATGCTCCTTAGCGGACCTGGAACCGCGTCCTTCTTGGTAATTCCCGCTGCTAATGTACCCTCTCACTGGGCACCTGGGCTGGTACACTGACCTCTTCCTTTAGATCAGGGTGCTGTGGATGGATCCCCCTGGCCTATCACAATGACCAGGGCTGCAGGGTAGCGGGCAGAGCGGTGGTACTGGATGCTGGGTCCCAACCTCAGAACAGCCGGATAACGGATTAGATTTGGTCTAATATGTAGGTCACAGGAATTACAGCAGGTAAATTGGTGTCAAAACAGGCTCCTTAAGCAGTGATGTTTATGAGCTCAGGAAGTCCTAAAAACACACACTAGTTTGAGGTACTAGTGATATCCAGAAAGGTACAGATGGATTAATGATACATTTCAGTATAACACAGGGTTCTTTAAATACAGCTTTGGGACACTAGCTTGGCAGGAGGTAATTCTGCCTCTTGCCCCTTTAACCAATCTGGATTGATTCATGCAGCCTGCATGTGAATCAGCCCAGAGGGGTTAATACCTTTTACCACTGAAGCTAGTGGCAGGGGCGAGTGTACTTCCCCCCTGCCCACAAGCTGCCAGGTAGAGGGAGGCTTAGCTCTGGTGCCGCTCTGTCTGAGACGGGAGATTTATCTTTTAAAATTTCCCGCCTAAAAATACCTCCAGGGACTCTGCTCCAGGATTTGGCTCACACCCCTGGCCGAAAATAGTACCAGAGGGAGAGAGACCAGGTGCCCTGCGGCTGAAGCTCTTTGAGTTCCAGCATGCGGCTTAGCCTCCTACGGCCCCCAGGAGGCACTGCACCATCTGGAGCTATTGGTTTCCTGGAGGCTGCTGTGGAAGCTGGCTGCCAAACAGTTAAGGAACCAGGGCTGTCCCTGCAGGCCCTGCTGGACTACCATGGATTGGAACTACAACAGCCCCCCAGTAACACTTGTATTTAACTTCACCCACTTTCTCCATGGTCCTTGCCATTTGGCCAAAATTGTACTTTCTGTGTGGTTACCAAAACAAGCATGTCCTAGTTGGGCATTAAGATTGTACAGCCTTTGTTGTGCCTGTAGGTGCTCTCTTACTATTGGCACCAATGCAGCTATTCTCTCCTGCATCTGGGAAACATGTTCAATCACAGTTTTATAGGGACTGCGTTGCCCCGCACACATTTCCTTGGCAATATCCAGTAGTCCCCTAGGGTGTCTCCCATACAACAAATCTAAAGGAGAGGATCCCGTGGAGGACCGTGGAACCTCTCTAATGGCCAGTAACAAATAGGGCAACAAATAATCTAATCTTTATCTACCACTTTCCTTAGCATATTCCTTAAAGTTTTGATAAACCTCTCCACTAAACCATCAGTCTGAAGGTGATACACAGAGGTCCTCAGCTGAGTAACCTCAAACAGGTGGCACAATTCTTTCATGACTCTGGACATAATTGGGGTACCATGATCATTTAGGATTTCGTCAGGTATCTCCACTCAGCTAAAGACATGTACAAGTTTCCTAACAATTGTCTCTGCTGATGCATTGCTCAATGGTGTCGCTTCCGGGTATCTGGTAGTGTAATCCATTATCACCAAAATATACTGATGTCCCTGGCAACTGGACATAAATAATGGATAATGGGACAAGCAGACTTTTATAATGTGGCCTAGTAGCCTGGTACTTAGGGCAGGATGTGCAGTAGTCTGATACATCTTTATAGACCCCTGGGCAGAAAAACCACTGCAAGATTCTCTCTGAGGTTTTTCTACCCCTAGATACCCTGTAGTTGTTTGACAGTGATCCAACTCTAACACCGTTCTTCTATAGGCCTTAGGAACTATTAACTTTTCCACAATATCCTCTCTATTTTTATGTGATATAACAACCCATGACTCATTGCCAGGTGAGGGTATGACAACCTATTATCAGGTTCTACTGAGTTTCCGTCAAACACTTTTACATCCTCTATAGCATTACCAGAGTAGGGTCTTTTAACTGTTCTGAGGCAAAAATATATTTTCTCACTTTACGACCAGGCAAAAAAGGGAACACCTCAGACTTGGGGAACGCTCCCACTGTCACTGTATCAGTCACATTATCAATAGGGTCTGGGTCATTTACCTGTATAATCAACTGAGGCTCCAACTGCTACCAGAAATGGGTAAAACCTCTCCCCAAAATAGCATCAAACATCAAATTAGCAACTAATCCCACAGTGACTACCTTCGGACCATGGACTGTGTTTCTATGTTCACTTCAGCAGTATCATAATGCCGAGTATCGCCGTGTATACAGGTTACCCCAATAGTTTTCCCTTGATGCTTCAAGGGGTTCACCAAGAGTAACCATACTACCAGAATCTAGCAGAGCCTTTACCCGTTTGCCTTCTACAGTAATTACACAAATTTGTCTGGCTCAGTGTGTCGGTCTGCCATGCAGACCGGCTGGGCAAAGAAAGATTCTCTGCGATGTACATAAGCAGTATCACAATACATAGGTGCAGAGGTAAGTGGACAATTAATAGCATTATGGCCCCATTCACCACATCTAAAACACATTATTACATTTCCATCAAGTCTTGTATGAGGCTGGGACCTTCTTGGCATAACTGGCCAATCTCCAGGCCTTCAGTCTCTGGATGTTTCAGTCCATGCCACCGCCCAGCAGCATTACCCATGCAGCAGTCTTACCAGAAGTCACTGGAGATCACCTTTGCGGAACTAGGGGACGGTGGGTTATACTCATCAGTTCCTCGGCTGCCACATACCTCTCCACCATTTACACAAGCTGGTCTGCTGTTTTAGGGTCAGCGGGGACCTACTCACTTGCGCAGAACAGCAGGTACTGTAGATATCCATCCATAACGACCCTTTCCACAATCTATGGTCCTGTCAAAGTCTTGTGTTGTAGTCACTTCTAGATTAGATGGATGAGGTCATGAATTTGAGAGCAGGGAGGTTTATCCACATGGTATCCCCAGCAATAACCTTGCTGTGCTCGTACAGACATTGTGACACCCAAACGAGTCAGAAATTTTTTAGTTAATCATTGTTGTTGGCATCACTAAGGCTTAAATTAAAATTTGCCTTTTGTGAATCCCCAGACAGCAAGGGAGCCAAAAGGCCTGCCCACCGACCTTTAGGAGAACTTTCCCTCTCAGTGGTTCTTTCGAAAAGTCATTAAATAGGCTTCAACATCAAAGTTCAACACACAAAATATCAGAACGTACTGGTAACAATGTCAGTGTGTCACGGATTTGTTTGTACTGAAGGTCACTTGTTGGTATTGGTGCTTCTAAGCTAGGAGGTGTGGAGACTAACATGCCTCTGGTCTTCACCAGGGACAACCGCAAGGGAGTTTGGAGTTCGCTGCAGCGAAGTAGTAGGTGAACAACCGTAGTCGTGCAATCCAAGGTTAAAACGAGCGGGTAAAACAAGTACCAAAGGAGCAGGCAAAAGCGGAGTCAGGAAGCCAAAGGTCAAACCAGGAGATATAATCAGGCTAAACGGAGATCCAAAAGCAGAGTCCAGTAAAGCCGGGTCAGAATCCAGGAGGTCAGACAAGATGCTAGGAAACAAGCAGGAGCGCTGGAGCATAAGTAGACCTAGATACTCTCGCACCCTAATGGTGCCAGTGCCTGCTTCAAACAGTGTTTGCTGAATACTGATTGGTGGCAGTGAAATTCGGCAGTCAGAACAGCTGACCGCTGACAGAAGGCAACAAGCGTCCCGTTGCCTAGAAACGAGGACGAGGGGGAACTGCGCCAGCAATGCTGGGCCAACGGAGGAGAGAAAGCGTCCCGTTGCCTAACAATGAGAAATGCGAGCAGAGAAGGAAGGAGACCATTCCTGGCACCTACTGAGCGTGTGGGGGCAGCGCCTGATACAGTGTCTCTCAGCAGGCTCTGACCTATTCCCAAGGTAGTGAGAGACTTAGTGATAATAACTAGGCCCCAAAGTGAGATCATGTACAGGGGATTTACGGCACATTGATTAAACTGGAATTGAATATTTTTTATGTAAATCTAGTAATGTTGCACTTTGCTTCTGGTCAGGAAGATCTGTAACAAATCTTATTCCCATTTGTAGCCAAGATTTAAAGTGTGAGATTGAACTTCCAGCAGGAGATGGCCAAAAGACCACAAATATGGGTCATGGGGGAACAGCGGAGGACAAGTTAAACTGGGACATACAAGAGTGATCCAATTTTAGGGATAATTAATGTTTGATAGTTTGAAGTGTGTTTGTTTTATTTTGCTGCCGTTCCCAGTATCAGGACTCTATGATGCCAGCCAACCCCAATTCTTGCTGGTAATTAGTGTGTGTGATGCCACAGGACCACGTTCTACCGTCCTGCCTGTTGCATGACCTTGGCTGTGATTACAGTAATAGGATTACGTTCAGAGGGGTGTTAGGTGTCATTATATTATCAGTGACAGCGGTCATACCTCTCTGCTGCTGTGATAATGCGGATTTTCCACCAGATTAACGAGACTCAGTAGAAAAGACTCAGATAATTGACACATTCCGATATAACTAACTTCATCCAATACTGGTGAGGCAATGCCGGCTCCTAAAGCCTGGTAACTGCTGTTTAACACGTATGGTCCAATAAATAATGGAAGTGAAACCTCTAATCTCACTTTCTGACATAAGTCCGCTCCACTTTCCTTTGCATCAATTTCAATCTTGCCGGCAGCGTTCCTTTGCGTTATCGATGACTGATGCCCCGGAGGGTTCAATCACAATCCAGTGCCACACTCCGCGCCCATCGCCGACATGGAGGAGGGACGGGTAAGAAGTTACCAGCTGCCCTTCCTCCAGGTCAGCCGCTGGCTGTTCAGTGCTGTAGCCACCGCCCATACCCTTGGAGCCTAGTGCTAGCGCCCGCTCTGGCTGTGGGGTTACACGGTACAGTGATGAAATAGGGGTAGTGCCAACACCCATAGCCCAATCCTGCCTCTGGCACAGTACCCCTCAGCTGTCCCACCGTTATTATTGTTATAAATTGCGGCTATAAGAGATTTACAACGCCGCAATAAGCACAAATCAAAATCATCCTTATCACTAGAATGAGCTGTGGGTAAATAAACCTTTACGTCTCTGCACTGTGTCTCCTCTACCTTCATTATTGCTCTGATCCTGGTTAAAGGATGACGCAGGCTGCGTAATACCCCATAAATACACAGCGTTTAGTTTACGGACGGGGATTAATGGTCATTAGAAGCAACACCTGACTTTTCTACCATTATTCAGGGTATTTAAGGATCAGTGTTCTGCAATGTTGGTCAGAGAGTTCCACGTCACTCCTGTGTCAGTATCCCTGTCCTCACCCCCTCATCCACACCTAACGCATCAGCGGAGAGCCAAGCTGCCAGGATTAACAGTTAATCACTCATCCGCTGATCACAGAATTCTACTTTATTAACCATTTCAGTGCCAGGTGTTTGGATGTTCACGCGTGTGTGTGTGTGTGTGTGTGTATGCAACCATCTGTCTGTATGTATGTGTAACTTGATATGTAACTGTGTGTGTGTGTGTGTGTGTGTGTGTCACACTTGCCAACTTTGTAATTTCCCCCTCCGAGAGCGTAGCTAGATCACGTAGAAATAATTTATTGTTGAAATGTATTTCAATTAGTGGTGCAGGCACCAATCTATTTAATTGCAAATGTACTTATCTTTTTATATTGATATGTGTGGAAATGTATTGACTTCTGGGACAGTATGTCATGTTTGGGTTTTGAAACTGTCTAGAGACAGGTAATCTTATGTTAATTAATCATTTTCATGTGAAGTGACCAACACATCTATTTAGCCTTAAAGCACAGCAGGTAGTCGTTACCTGTTATCCTGCCTTGTTAAAGTGTTAGGAAGCGTCTGATCAATGTGATTTAGGATATCACAGATTAGTGTCAATTTTGTTAAGTATAAACTGCATTTAAAATCCAAGTTTAAAGAATATCTCACATCCTGATCATCCGTGTCTAGCCAAAGTCAAAGCCAGTAGTCTTCGTCTCTGCCAAATCGTTATGAGTAGTCCTTGCCAATAGCCGTTTCCACAAGTCAATCAATTGAAAGCACAGAAATCGCTCAAATTATCACTTAAGGACCAGGTCACCAAGTGTGGCTTCCACTCACTAGCCCTCCTTTATATAGTACTGTGGCCTTATGGCATCACTAGATGACTCATAATGACCTGCTCAGCATGATATATGGCCACGCACAACTGGGCGTGGTCATGTCCCATGTGACATGCCACGCACCCCATTGTGCAGTGGCCACGTCCCAGTCCCTATGCTGTGTACCCAAATGGTGGGAGGTATGGTAACTTGTTAATAGTCCTCCTCTGACAGCACTTCCTCCTTTTAATGGTCTAGTAAAGTAGAGCAAGCCATTTTGTGGACACATTATGGCGGAACCAATATTTTTAGGATACAGCAGCCAATCTATTTACTAGTAACGAGTCACATCAGTGGGGGCACGAAGCCAGTTAAGTCACCAAATATTGGTTCAGCCCATAAAATGGCTCCTCCATTGTGTACATGTGACGAGTCCAGTTTAAAACTATATTTGGATTTAATACACTAAGAAATCGGGGAAAATAAACTATGTTTGATCTAGAAAAATCAGGTCAGGATAGACTCTCTAACATATTTATAACACTCTGCCTTAGAGTAGATGGACTAAAACCAATATTTAGGGAAAAGTACTGGTTAAGTTGACTTTAATGAGCAGCCATCGTCAACACACAGTGGAGGCAGCCATTGTAAGTACTGAATGAATATACATGAGAAGACAGCATATGAATTTCATAGAAGCAGGAGACCCCAGGTACTTTGTGGGATGAGCAAATATTCATAAGACGGGAACCAATCAGCTCACTAGAAACTAGTGACATCACTATGATATGAGTCACCTTAACCAGGACTTACTGAAGAAATGTGATGTCAGCGCAACAGTCCTGGGACAGTTAAAGAGCCTACTTGCTGCTATTAGTAGAGATTCAGGGGTAAATGTATTAATGTCCGGATTCTTCAACTCCGGCGTGTTCAGCGTCTTCGGCGATTAAATTTAAAACGGCGCTGCCTTGTAAAGTGAAGTTTCCCTTTACAAGGCAGCGCCGCTTTAAATTTTATCGCCGAAGACGCTGAACACGCCGGAGATGAAGAATCCGGACATTAATACATTTACCCCCAGGTCTCTTAATAACACAATGCAACAAGAATACTAAGCGCACAGTAAGGTTCATACTAACACTAATAATATTCATGCAGAATGAGTTAGCTTGTATGCAGATCGACGTAAGTCTGTTGTATGCAAACTAACCCTATTAACTGCTAGCGAGTAGGAATGTCCAATAATCTTACAACAAATTTCTCTGAAATAAACCTACTATGCTTTAGTAAATATATATATCATTTGCAAAAAACATGCAAGTAGTTGTTAACCTCCTTTGTAATTAAACTTGCATCACCTCAATGTTGACCTAAATATTCACAATAAAATCCACAATAGATCAGTGTCTCTTACTGGTATTCATCTACTCCTAATATCCAAATTGCCACAATAGAGGTTGTGGAATGAGCTGAACAGGTCTCTTGATGTGATACCTCACTTATAATCCGTTTGTGGTCTTTAGAGATCTGCACCTGGGTCCTAGGAGTCACTCCTGATGTTCGTCACCCGAACCCACATGAAATAATGATAGTTAGATCAGATCAATATATCATAACTGCACCCAAACTAGGGGAAAAATAGTCACTTACATGTAAACAGGCTGAGACGCTCCTCTAATCACTGTTGTGTTGGACACGCCGGCTGACTTCATTCATTCAGTCAAAGCCGTCGGCTGTACGTGTCTGTGTTCCTGCATATACTCCACAACAGTTATCTGTTCTATGGGATTATAAAGCTGAGCAGGATGTAGGAATAGTAACAATATGTATTACAAAGAACTCATATCCATAACATACGTAATATTAAAACAATGTCAGTAACTTCCGCTAACAATTTGCATTTTTGATTTTTTTTTAACTTCTGCACAAGATCACAAAGCATTAGATACACAACTAGTGGTCTGTGCACACTTGCACATAAAAAGCGTATAATGCACCAAAAATGCAAATTGCATTGAAATCAACATTAGACCCTTTATCTTTATCTCTCTCACCAACATTTCATCTTTTCCCCTAACTACATCTTTATTCCTCTGCCAACACCTCCGTCCAGCCCTAGGGTAAAGGGGACTGCCTAAGTCTTGCAGCGGAGGTGGTCCCCAAGATCCATGTATATAAATATGGAATGTGTATAAATTATGTTTATATGTTCTATTCCTGCCATGTAAGAAATATGTAACAGAGACAGTTCAGAAAGGCCAATAGTCACCCGTCCCACACATGTAGGTATTTATAATATTTACATTGATGCAGATTTGGTTGCTCAAAACATGTATTGACAATGCAATTGAAAGTCCACATTCTGAGAAATTAACAGGACAGATTTTGGACCTTGCAAAGATACATGTATAGATGGAGATATGATGGATGAGGATTTATACTATGTGATGGAGTCAGAGAACCGTAAAGTATGGTTAATCATTTTTAGAATTGAATTGGAAAAAACAAATGCACCGGTAGCAGATTTGCAAAATCCTTCATTAAGACAACAGTGAACAACTACGTACAGAGGCATTAGTAGACATTTAATAGATGATGAGAGAGCACAATGTTAAATGTTGCAAGTAAAGATGGTATTGCCCTAGGAGTGAGGTACATCTGTGCCACAATGCTGCCCTTCTGAACTAAACCAGGGGAGTTGTAAACATTTATGCAGGAGGGAGGGCGGAAAAATCATTGCCCCGAGGTAAGCTTCATCCAACCCCGGGGTAATGGGGACTGCACAAGACATGCAGCAGAGGCCGTCCCCAAGAAGGGGTGTACTCACTCTGACGCCAGGGAAACCTTGTCGCCTCATACTGCCGCTGCGTCCTGGCTGGTGATAGGCAGCCGGGGTGCGCAGCTGTAATTCTATTAACAAGCAGAGGTCATTGGATGGACACTGGTAGGAATGAATAGCGTTAGACATTTTGGAAAGTAAATGGACAAAGGTGTCCTGCACCCATACTACAAAAATTCAAAGATTAGGCACACATTAGATTGAGAGAGCATTCATCGGTAGCAAAGAGCATGGCTTTGTACCCTGTTTTCCATATATCATCATCAGCAGCTATTTATATAGCGGCACTAATTCTGCAGCGTTGTACAGAGAACTAACATCAGTCACTGCCCCATTGGAGCTTACAATCTAAATTCCCTAACACACACAGACCGAGAGAGACTATGGGCAATATTACTACCTTTAATGGGGGCCTGACGTCTTGATCCTGAAATGAGACACAGAGAACACAACTACACAACAACAACACAATCGTTTATCACTACACTTACTTTAATAACACAGTCCTAGTGCTGGAAATGAACTAGACCACAAAGACTCTAGGCCTGGATCGCCTAACACCACAGGCTCTAGGCCTGACTGAAATACTCCAAAGAGTCAAAAATATTCCCTACCGAGGCCCTAGAAGCCCCAAGGCCTTGTGCCCTACTATGAAAATGAGCCTTGTGCCCATAACTATCACTGGGGCCTTATGTCCAGATAAACCCAGCCTATACCTAACTGGCCAGAGCGTTATGCCCACTATGGTGCCACGGGCCTAATACCTGGATGCCGCACGGGCCTAGTGCCCGATGTAAGGAAGAAACAAAACTTTATTATAGGGGTATGTTTAGAAATGTAGGAGAGGGCCTGGTAGAGGGGTTGCCAATAGGATCCTACCTTCCTCTGATATTTTCAGGGGTCTTCTCCAAGAGTCCCCCAATCTGCGGCCATTCTCAATGCTCCGCCATTGTCTTCTGGGCTTCATCCTGTTGAGTCTTCAGGAGGCAGAGTCGTTCTCAGCCCTAACAAGGGCTCTCTATCTCCACTGTCTGTCCACCGCTTCTTTCTTCCTTATTGTCTTCTTACTTCTTGTGTTCCCTCTTGCGCCCGTGGTGTTTTCTTCTCTCGTCCCAGCGTCTTCTTCCTTCCTTCTTTGTTCCTCGGCCCCGTAACGTCTGCTCTCCTCGATCTCCGCTGCAGAATGAACAACATGGCGCCAGCCA
Source organism: Mixophyes fleayi (assembly GCF_038048845.1). Lineage (NCBI taxonomy): Eukaryota > Metazoa > Chordata > Amphibia > Anura > Limnodynastidae > Mixophyes > Mixophyes fleayi. Next base: position 6,461,913 of record NC_134403.1, read on the forward strand.
TGGTGGCTTAAATAGCTGCTGACGCCAGATGACGTCACCACAACGCTGTGTGACGCCGCAGCGAGCCCTGATTGGCTCGCCACATGGCCAAAATTCAAATGACCGAGTGGGGAGCCCTTATTGTCTCCCTGTCCCGGTTGTTTCCGAGGGCGCCGCTGGACAGACCAGATGTGCACCGAGGGACCCTCTGGATGCATCGCATCCAGGTAAGTCTCTCACATAAGTGCATTCTCAAATGCCAATATTTTCCCATTCAGAGCAGCCCGTATGAACCCTGTATTCGTGAACTCACAATTCCGACCTGGCTGAAGTACAGCGGGAGCAGTGTTAAAGCTTGTTACACCAATCTGAAGGTGTTGTAGGATTGTCTGTGAGCTCTGTGTATGTAATGTAATAACAAAAATGTAGGAAACCTCGCTACCCCCAACTTAACATATTTGGGTGTTTTACAGGTGTGTGAACTTCTTTCCATTCTTCCTTTTTTGCCCGTCTCTGCGTTGCAGCAGCCACAATTTCTGCAGCCAGATCAGTCGGGGAAGTGACACAATTTTGTCTCATGTTTCGGCGCGCCAGTCAGCCAGTGTATGACATCTCCCGGTGACCAGGGCCATCTTTTCCACTGGGCACGAATGGCAGGTGCCCGGGGGCCCCACGGGCAAGGTGGCCCCATAGGCAGGGCTCTTAATTAGAATAAATAATCCTGCAAAAAACTTCAAGGGTCCCTGAGCGAGTACATTTAAAAAAAGTGATTTTATAATATATAAATATATATATATCTAGGTAGGGGTCCCGGTGCACTGCTTTGCCCTTGGGCCCATAATGTTAAGATGGCTCTGGCAGTAGCACCACATCCGCTCACATACCACACACTCTTCTTTTCACGGTATGGGGGTACTTTACAAGGGGGTGTATAAGGGGCTTACTTGCCGCACCCCCCCTCCGAGGACACCTGTGACAGCCGGCAGGATCGCCCAGTTACACAGACTGACCTCCACACAGTAGCTTCTTCCAGATTCTCTACTCTCTCTTGGGGGTTCTCCCCCTATTATCAATATCAGCCTTAGTAACCCACTTTCCTCTGGTGCCTTCTCTTGGGGTACCCCTGATGGTGGGGATCCCCCCTCTGTATCTTCCCCTCTCTTTTGGGAAGTTAAGATGATGAGGCCTCTACATTCCCCTAATGGGGACACAAGTCTTTGCCTCACAGCATTCGTCGCGCACCCTCCTTCTGAGGTGATGTATATACCTGGCGCTTCCTCGCTGCACCTCTAAGAACCACCTACTATTGGTGGCCCCCCCGGCGACTGCCTGCGTCTCCGGCTGTAACTATAGCGAGGCCTGCACGCCGTCTCCCCCAGTGCGCACACGTGACGCCACATGCCGCCACCGTGAAGCATATGAACACCGGCAGGCATTAAACATACACTTCACAACTTGGTGTCTGTTTCCAACCTTTATCTTCTTTTCACCAGATCGAGGGCTCCTCACCTATATCTGCCTTTTCCCAATAACAATAGTCCCCATTCATTTTAAAAGTTACAACCTGAGCAAAACAATTTATCACATCAATAAATCATTTTTTTCAGTCTATTTCTTCGTTAGCGCCACGCTGAGCTGGTATTAACGGAACAGGTATTGTATGATACATAGGCTGCACCAGGCAGAGGTGATTCCATGTACCGAGGTCAGAGCTATATCACCAGCCGTGGGTAATACATCTTACCAGCAGGGCCCCCACTAGTCTAACCCGCCTGCACCTCTCATATTCTATGCTACAGTATTATAGAGCATTATTACATTATACAGACAGCACCTGTCCCTCGTTGTGGTACCGGTCATTATACCTGTGGAGCTCACACTTTGTACCACGTATCTTGTTATTATGCTTCATTTGTACTCATATATTTGTATATTGACTGTCCGGTGTGTCGTATATATAGACGATGATGATGATGAAGGCTGCAGTCCGGGTGCTTTTATACAGGTGACAGAACTTCGAGATGACTATAAATACGTTTATAACTAGGAGGTGGTACAATATTTCCTGCATGGTAATACATGCACACACTGGTCCGTTACAGACACTGTTATAGTTAACAGCATGATGCATAACCAATATAATAGACGGGAGATTATATGTATAATAATGTCACTGTATTATAGGATGGTTGCTGGTAATGGTGACTGTTCCTGCTCCCTGCTCGCTCAGACCCAGGGTTTGTTTGCTGAAGGAGGGATCTCCTGTTTGGCAGATGTTGTATCCGGCTCTCAGGAAACGCCCTAATCAGACCCCACCTGGTGTTCCCCAGCCCCCGGAGACCACCTGTCTGTGTGCTAGACGGGCTCGGCCCACTGACCGGATGGTGGATGCAGAGGATACAGGGGGTTAATGCTCAGAATTAAAGTGACAGCGCTATAAGGTCAGGCGCAAGATGGGTGACGGGAATAAAATCTGATCAGTCGTGTAACATAATGGCTGTGGTATAAGTGAAGGTCAGGCTGCTCCGATACTAGACAGGAATAAAAATATTCAGTTTAAAGGGACAGAAGGTCCAACTCTCAGACATAAAACAACAGGGAATATAGAGCTTCACGTAAGGTGCACTCATAGCCGGATGCTGGAGACGCGGAGCTGGGGCGTGTAACTGAAGTATAGTGGGGGGGTTCCCATACAGTGCAGCACGTGGGGCAAGACATTTTAAAGGAAAAAAAAATGCAGGTGGCCCAGTGACCCAGCCCAAGGTAGCCCAGTATGGTACGGCAAGTGCCCCCCAAGTCAGTCCCTCCCCCTTCTGTGTAGTCCTCATCTCCAGTTACCCCTGTTAGCAGAGTATCCTTTATGGTTACTCTCGCTGTGGTGGAAAGATACCAGAATTTTTTTTTTATTGAATTATTATTACTTTTTTTTTACACTTCTAAAGATCGTCGCTGACGATCATTAAAAGTGTAAAAAAAAATAATATTTTTTTCTATAAATTTTTTTTCACCCTGCTCCCCCTCCGTTTGTAAAGACTCCCCTCTGTCGCACAGATATCCCTGGCCTGTGAGCCTTATCCTTACACGGGGGCATTAGGTGTAGAGATCACAGGAGCTGATTTATCAAAGCGTGAAAGTATTTTTTGGTGGAGAAAAAGGGTCTTTGTGAAAGGTCGTTATTCCTTAACGCTATATATATTCTCCATAGCCGGCTGGGAAGCGCAGTGGGATAGATTTGGACTTTTAGTTCCACTATTAAAAAAAAATCAACGATAGATGAAACATTTGTAAAATAAAATTAAAATAAAAAACATATTTAAAAAGATTAAAAAGCTTTATTAAACGGGGTTTAGAGAATGATGAATAAGACTTATAAAGAAACCAAAGTTTACTATTGAGGCACCCAGCAGATTCCTATAACCACAATGTGCTCGTCCACCATCCATAGGTCCAGCACGGTTCTGTCTGCACCGTCTACCCAGCAGAGGAGGAGGATAGAACGGCATGAAGAGGGGTGTAGGGGCAAGAGGGGTGTAGGGGCAAGAGGGGTGTAGGGGCAAGAGGGGTGGAGGGGGCAGATGGGAGAAGGGGGGACAGTCAGGATGGGGGGGGCATGCAGGATGAGGGGATAGAGTTGGAGACAGAGACACAGAACTGGTTGGGGGGACGACAGACAGAGAGAAACACCCATGGGGGACAGAGATGCAGATACACAAGGGGGGCAGTTAGAGAGAGGTACATAAACATAATGGGACAAGGTGGTAGACCTGGGGGGTCAGAGACCGACAGGGGGTGTCGGAGAGTCACAGACAGAGATAAACCCGCTAGCGGGGGAGGATGGAGTCAGTGGTGGGCTGGGAAGGTCAGGGCAGAAGGGACTAAGACTGGACATGCTAATGGCACTGGGGCTCCACCCAATCCCTAGATGGTGGGGGTCAGGGTAATAATTTAAATAGCCATTTATTATGTGGCACTACATGTCCCAGCAAACTCTAGCAGCCTTTAACTGCTTGGGTATGCCGGCACTTGTAGAACATGAATAAACATTGTAGTCCATCCATACCCCATGTGCGGTTTATAAGCGAGTATCCAATCAGAGCGGCTTTCTCACACTCTAGCCAATCAGAGCAAGCTTGCACTGACAGGATGCTGGTAGAGCGACTCCCTGCCTGTCAGTCACACCTGATCTGCTCAGTACTAGTGTCACACATATTAAATGGCACTTAGCTACCTCCAGGTATGACAGTAATACTCCACCATGTACTGTAGTAACAGTATTTCCAGGATTCTCTCATAACTGTAGAAAATAAGAGAACATACTCTGTACATCTGCACTTCTAGCAGGGCCTATAAATAGATGGTAAGATATATACGGTATGATTGCACGCTGCGGCCTGTGATATTACATGTTATTTCCTCTGTACATTTGCATGATAATGGCGCACGACGGGAGACAGGGAGCGTACAGGAGAACAATGAGTCATCCCTCCAGCTGTGTCCATAGACCAGAGAATTACCTGAGTCATCATCCTAATATTACATATAATCACTGTGACATTGTGCACCGTATCCTGGGTCCTTACAATAAGACAGGAGGGTATTAGAGGGGTCACACGCTGACACCAGGGAGATTATCCATAGGTTATAATCTCCGAGCAGCTGCAGAATCCAGAGAGCTGCACCTATGTGTACACACACTGTTACCTTAGGCCTGGCTATCTTACAGGGCTCTACAGTCTTGTACTACGCTTATAGTAAAATAATAAAACTGTCACCAGGCCGCCCAGATCTCTGTGTTACCACAGGAGCGATGTATCAGTATAAACAGCTGTGTCAACCTCTGATAGCACTAATCACACATAATAATATGGTTTACTATGGTGGCCACGTGGGGACATTTCTCACCCTGCCAGAGAGTGACAAAGATGATTTACTTCACATTCCATCCCACGCTGTCATTGGACAATACTTACAGCTTCTCTCCTTCAAAGCTGCCTCACCTGACGTTACACTGCATACAAAACTCATCTTTAGGATTCTCCTTCTCTCTACTCCATATTCTATAATGTTATATCACAAATTATTCCGCCACTTATGCCACTCTTATGCTAAACCCTTTCTGAAATTGCAGATGTTTGCAATGTAAAGCCTGAAATCAGGATGAATCGTGTCAGACCCTTTAATGTAACCAGCAAAATTCAACTGAAAAACACATAGACAATTTTTATAAAAAGGAAGTGAAAACACAAAACATACAAATGCCCCGGTTGCATAAGTATCCACACCCCATAAACTAATACCTTGTGGAAGCACCTTTTGCTTTTAATATAGCTGTGGGTATTTTTGAATAACTCTCCATCGATGCTACACTCCTGGACTGTACCACTCGCTCGTTCCCTTCATACTGCGAGGGGACCTCCCTCTGTAGGACATTACATGGTATGATGAGATCACTCCGTGCTTGACGTGGATGTGGGCTTTGGATCGTTATCATGATGGAAGGTGAAATTCCTCTTCATCTTCAGTTTTCTGATAGAGATCAGAAGGTTTTGTGCCAAAATATCTCACTCCAGCGCACTTCTAGTGTGCGGGAGCGTTTCCCAGGCGCAGAGGATGAGTGTGCGTCTGCGGTGTGCAATGAGTGCGCCTCGGAGGTGAGTTTACACCGTACACTGTACAACGGAGCTCCCGCATGCGGGGCCACAGTGTGACTCTTTGTTCCCCACCCTGGAAGTTCAAGCTAAGAATCAACCTTTGGATACCAGCAAAGTTTTCATGTATAGTAAACAATAAGAATCTGCAATCAGTAGATGAAGCCTCTGGGGTGGGCGAGGTCTCAAACGCCAATCGTACAATCTGTGAGACTTTTGTTTGACTGGTGCATTGTGTAAGAGATTTACAAAGTGCATGAGACAAAGTATCTTACACAAGAGTCTACTTACATTGGAACGTGTGTAGTTAATGTTGTCTGATGGCGCTCTGTGCTCGCATCCTCCACCACGTGTGACTGTTCACTAACGAGCGACCTTTCACCTCTGACCACTTTCACAGCTGACTCCCATGCTCCAAATTCTGTATCTATGCGTGTGATTACCTAGGGGTATGATGCAGGTGGATGTTACCTATACCCATGTGATCCTCATGGCTCTCATGTATAATGACAACCCCTCGCTCCACTTCTACTCCCCCTACTCCACTGTTTTACTATTAAATATAATTAACTTTATAACTACTAAATTGAGATCCTCTTTCTACACTCCCCCCCACCCCCCCCACATGCCCTTCCATACAGGAACTTCCTGCAAATATTATACTCTGGCTTTACACTCACATAGACAACTACTATCTCTTCCACCCCCTTTGTCATTTACCCCCCTTCCCCGATACACCTTTTGGACACATTTATCTCATACTTTGCTGAAGAGTAGTCTGGTGGGAGGATGAAAGGGGGGGGGCATGGCGAATCGCATAATTTTGGCTCCATCTTCGCTGCGACAAAAGCGGAATTTTGTTGCAGGACCGGGACATGAAAAAACAGTCAGTATTTAACTTATGTGCAAAACAGAAAACTAGTTTGCACCCCTTGCGTTGTAACATGGTTTTGTCCAGGATACTGAAATAAGGATCCTCTTCATTTAAGATCATTAATGAATCAGGCCCTATATTACTGAGATATTTGTCATGACCTTCTTACAAGGCTGTTTAAAGATCGCTAACTATTTATAACCCAGAAATGTGACAGACTGTGGGACACGATATAAACCAATAACATCATAAAACAATGCAACACTTACATTCCAATCCGGACTGATAAATGTATCGCACTAATGTAACAATCAATGTTACTACAAAGACTCCTGTGTTCCCACATCCGCCTCCTATGGGGCTCTACCTGTCAATCAGTTTGTATTCTGTTAACTGGTCAATAACAGTCGTGCGGCTGGAGAGGAGGAAGAGGATACAGGCAGCGGACAACACAACACTGACAGTCACAGGTAGAGATGAAGAAATATATAGAAGTCACATCAACAAGACAGCAGCTCTGTGTATCTGTACCCAACAATGGCTCAGAGCCTCTTTAACACATTTAAATCTCTCTGAATCCTCCTGCCCCAAATCCTCCAACTACCATCAGTGCCCAGGATCTTGCTTCCTATTTCAAGGACAAAATTGATAAGATCAGACTTGAAATGATATCATCTCCCTCGACAAGCAATCAGCTCAATTCCTGTGTAGCACCCTCTGACACCATCTCTTCATTTGATCCCACAAATGAAGAGGAAGTTTCTACTCTCTTCTCATCTTCCTACTCTACCTCCTGTCCTCTTGATCCCATTCCCTTACAAATGGGTATGTCCCTGTCTCCTGTGCTCATTCCCCCTCTAACTAAAATCTGTAATCTATCTCTTTCTACTGGTATTTTTCCATCACTATTCAAGCATGCAGTGATTACTCCCATTTTAAAGAAACAAAATTCTGACCCTAACTCTCTCGTAAATTACCGCCCCAGCTCCCAGCTCCCATGCCCCTCCAAGCTTCTCGAGAGAATTGCCTACACCCGCCTCACACACTTTCTTACAGCAAACAACCTGTTGGATACTCTTCAGTCAGGCTTTCACTCTCTACACTCCACAGAGACTGCGCTGACCAAGGTTGTCAATGATCTGATCACAGCAAAAAATAATAAAATGCTTAATGGCTGATACCTTTCCTTACATTATTCTCTTATCGTTTTAACCATAACCATAATAAAGACACGACAACTTAAATATGAGGAAAGTAACACGGGATTTATTGCCAGGTATGGTGGTGGAGAAAGGAGCAGACCGAGTCGACATCCGCCAGGCCAACCAGGATGCCCCAAGCCTTCCAGGGGGCATCCGCAAACGGGGGACAACCACACACCCCAAGGCGCACATATCTACCTAAACGGGGCTACCGCCCCGGGCACTACAGAACCCTCCCCTTTTCTAGGCTAACGGAAGCAACCACAAGTCAACCCGGTCGGGAAGTACTTGGACCGAGACTAATAGCCTATTCCATTTGAAAACAGGTGGGTTAAGCGTGCCCGATACCATCATGTGCCCTTACCACTGGCCGTCGACTGTACTGCGATTTCCGGCCACGCCCGGGTCCTCCAGACCCGCGGCCCGCCACCACACCTAAAGAATTCCCGCTAAGCCTCTATAAATATCCTCAATAAACAAACGCATGCCTTCCTCATTCAGATGAACACCATCAGACCGATATAGCCCAGGACTCTGGAAACGTATAAGAGGATGTTGTATACGGACTCCACCAATAGAGCGAATAAATCGAGCAATCACCGAGTTCACTTTTTTCCGTACCTCGTCAGCCACTCTGCCTTCCTTAAAATATCTCCAAGACAACCTAGGCACTATATCCGACCAGCATATTAACAGGTCAGGCCAGGAGGCACGGACCCAAGCCAACTCCGACTGAATTACGAACTCCAAATCTACGGTCCTACCTATACCCAGGTCATTTCCTCCTAGATGAATAACCAACACATGAGGCACACCCCGTTTAGCAATCTCATTTACTAACAACCTACGAAAACCCGTCCATCTTAAACCCCTCTGACCAATCCACTGAACCACAACCGACCCCGGAATAGCTGAAGTGTCACCTATAGCCCTATGCAAAGCAGCCCAATGCACAAACGAATGTCCCAAAACCCATACCAGCCGCGGGGTCCTGTGTTCTGTAAAGAAGGCAGTGAAAAACAATATATATGTTAACGACAAATACCAGCAAAACTTTTGAGCGGCTGGAAATTGAAAAATAAGAAGAAGAAAAGCAAAGACCAGCATGGCCCCAGGATTCTAACCTGCACACCCATAACAGGCAACTCAGCAGACCACCACACAAGAGGTACACATTCACACAAGTAGCAAAAGGAAACAAAGAGGGGAGCTGAAACACAAGCGAGGGTAAAACCATTAAAACCTCATGGAGCCAACAAGCCAATCATGGCCCCACTTTAGAGGGAAAAAACGGACAAAACCCTCGCGCCCTGCTTAAAAAGCATGAGCAGCCGCAGCCCTGTGAATCCGCCCGCAGCTTCAGATCAGGAGAGCAGAAATTCAGGGAAGAAGAGAGGGTCGCACATAACGTTTGTAGACATTACTTTTCCACCTGCCCAGTTCCTTCAAGGCAGGCTCTGATGCCCCTGCAACCGCAGCAGATGTAGCTGCACCAATACGGAAAGAATGTGTGCCAAACTGCTTACAATCCACACCCACAGCCGTCAATGTGCGTTTAAAAACCACTGAAAATTGGTACCTGGTGAGAGGTGAACCATCAACATGCACCAACCAAGGTAATGCACCCCTCGGTCTAAGGGAGGCAAATTGGCTGATTAACACAATAGGGCATACCGAACAACCAACCCTTGGGACCAATGTAACCCAGCGCCCCCTCCCTAACTGGTCAGATTTAGACTTCCTCACCTTACAACACACAGAGCTGCTAGATATTATTACGTGCTGGCCTAGCATACCTGACAAGGGGAAAGTCCGAGAGGAAGCAACTAGCTCGCTCACCCGCAAAGCGCCAAAGTATAACATAACAAAAGCGGCACGAAACAAAGCAACCTCGTAGCTATCCCTAGCAATTGTCGAGATTGCGGCCACCATATTCCCTAGCAACGAGTCACTGATAGGCCTTCTTTGATCCGAATGAACCGGTCTTTCTCTCGCCCAACCCCTCAGGGCCTTTGAAATCAAAAAACTTTTTGTCAAGTCTCTCTCTCCTTTCATCCTAGCAAAGAATGATATCCCTGCCAATGCGGCCACCATGGAGGCCTTAGACTTGCCTGCCTGATACCCTGCCCAGACAAACGCCAGCATCCGCTTATCCCCACCTTCCTTAGCGCCAAGGCCTTGGCTGTGGAAAGTGCACCATTCCGTCCATGCAGCCCGATATTTTCTCCTCGTCGAGGGAGCCAGGGAGGCTTCGGCCAGCCCTTCTATGCTGGCTTGACAATCTGCCATACGTAAGGGGGACAGGGCACACCCGTTAGGGATGCCCCAGGAGCCAAGACCCTAAATCTCTCCATCTGACCCCTAGATAACGCATCCGCCAACTCATTCTCGACTCCCGGCACATGTCGAGCTTGAAAGGATATATCGCAGGCCAGACAGCGCCAGACTAACCTACGCAGAAGTGTAATTACTGGGTGGGACTTGGACCTTTGTCCATTTATTGCCTGCACAACACCGAGGTTGTCACACCAAAAAACTACCTGTTTTCCAGTTAACCTGCTTGACCATAGCTCCAGTGCCACGATCACGGGGAAAATCTCGAGTAGCGTCATGTTAGCTGTCCAGCCGGACGCCACCCACTCCTCGGGCCATGAAGCAGTACACCACTCGCCGGCAAAGTATGCCCCAAACCCTACCGACCCAGCTGCATCTGTAAATAGCTCCAGCTCCGGACTGGACACCGGAGGACCGGGCCATACCCGTACTCCGTTGAAATCCTGTAAGAACAGGTCCCACACTGCCAAATCCTCCCGGATTTCCTCCGAGAGTGAGATTCGACAATGCGGTCGCCTGTTCCCCGCCGTTGCCCTCTCCAGCTTCCTACAAAATACCCTGCCCATGGGTATCACCCGGCAAGCAAAATTGAAACGTCCCAATAACTCCTGCGCTTGCCTCAACGACACTCCCCCTTGGCCTATCACTTCGCCTATAGCTCCCCTTAGCTTACTCACTTTATCGTTTGGCAAGCAGCAGATACCCCGGACAGTATCTATCTCAATACCCAGGTATGATAACTTGGTGGTGGGGCCTTCAGTTTTTTCCCCAGCCACTGGTACCCCCAGGGAATGGAAAAGAGCCCTCACCGCAAACAACATGTCTCTACAAGTCTCATCCTCCCCGGGCCCTACCACCAAGAAGTCGTCCAAGTAGTGGGCGACTCCGTGGTGGCCTGTGCCCGCGCAGATACACCAGTGCAAGAACGAACTGAAGCATTCGAAGAATGCACAGGACACCGCGCACCCCATGGGAAGGCACCTGTCTACATAATAGCCCTCCTCTAGCTTAAAACCCATAAAGGGGAAGGAATCCGGATGAAGCGGCAGCAGACGAAAAGCCGACTCCACGTCAACTTTCCCCATCAATGCCCCTTCCCCGAATCCCCGAACCATGTCCAGAGCCGATTCAAAGGACTGGTACGTGACACTACAGTACTCATCTGGGATCGCATCGTTCACCGACGCCCCATGTGGAAATGAGAGATGCTGAATGAGTCGAAATTTCCCTGCCACCTTTTTAGGAACCACCCCTACCGGGGACACCACCAATTCCCGATATGGGGGGTCCCGAAAAGGTCCACTCATGCGCCCCAGCCTCACCTCCTTCTGAACTTTCTCCAATAGAACCCCTGGGTGCAAACTAGCCGATTTCAAATTTCCCCCTTTTCCCGACTGAACCGCTCCCTTGATAGGAACTCGAAACCCCTCTCTAAAACCTTCCCTCAAAAACTCTGCCTCCATCCTATGAGGATAGCGGCTAAGCCACCTGCCCAGGCTCACCAAATTAATCGGCGACCCTGCCTTCCCCAACGCCAGTGCTGGGCTGACCACCTGCGCCACCTCTTCTATCCTGCCTGTCACATGCCTTTGCTGGATGCCCTCCCCCGCACTTAATACATGCATGGGTGAATCTGCACCCTTGTCCGTGAGGGCAGCTTGATCGGTTGAACAGGAAACAGCGGCCCTTGCTGAGAAAGGGCGCGTTACCCTTCACCCGCCCTGTCTGTCTCCGCCACGTGACGCTTGTGGCGGCGGCCCCCCACCCTTCCTGGGACACCTTCAACCAAGTCTCAACATCTTTGTAACCTAACATCAGGCTGGCGTGTCCCTTATATTTTTCCCTGAACACCTCATCGTAGGCCAGCCAAACCCCGGGACGGGAGGACACGTACATCTCGTGTATCATATGCAGATATTTTAGCATATCCATCCATTCGCTAGGGCGAGACTCCAGATAACAGGCCGCAAAGAGGTAAGCGCCCGACAGCCAGTTCTTGTAGGTCTTGTAACTGGCTTCCCCGGCCCCTCCCCTGGCCATGGCCTCTGTCACCAATTTCTTGCCCTGCTTGGAGACTTCAAACATATCCACGAAACGCCCCCTGTGAATTCTACTGCGTATTGTCTTCCTGACACCTTGAAATATACCTGTGCTTGCGCAGCGCATAGTGTCATCACCCGTGAGCCTGGAGCCCCTGAAATGTCTGTGTCTATCCGCAGAGCGCTCTGACTGTCTGGTAACAAAATGCTTCCACAAGCGCTTCACTAACCGCTGCGGACTACCTTGTGAATCCGAAGAAGACATGCTAGAGCTACAGCTATAGCTACCAGACCCCCCAGATTGCTCGTCATACATATCAAAGACATTCATCTCACCTTGCTCCGCGGACCCTCCTTCCAAGCCCATCCACTGACCTTCCATCTCCGCCTCAGCCGAGGCCTGCCGCTCTCGAGTCACGGACCCATCCCTTCGACCACCACTGAAAGCGACGCCATCTGCTGGGAGAGATACGTTACTACATGACCCTAGAGACACAGCATCAATCAACAAAGAGCGCCTTCCTTGACTACCCGGCCTGTGAGTCTCCTGCACCAACCGTCTAGGCCGCTCCCCCTGTCCTTTCGGGGCAACACTGCTGGGACCTGATCCACTCCTCGATCTACCCCTGCGGGACCTGGAAACCACCTGTCTGCTGCCCCCTGCTGCCCGGTCTGATTGCTGACTACTCTGGGATAGGGCTCTATTCACTCTGGCCCGGCTATGCCCATGCACAACATCCTGAACCTGCCCCTGGTGACTACCCCTTGGAGATGAAGAAGGAGGAAGACCACTGTCTATCCCCCGCAGGACATTCCGCTCATCCCTGCCCTCCCCTGGAACAGGACTACCCCTACCCTGTAAGCTACCATGCACACTGATTGCACGTGACAGGGATTGGGACTGACTGATTACAGGCACCTTGGGGCTACTCCCCCTATTAAAAGGGGGGGAACTGCTGGGCCTGCTAACACTCCTTGGGGGGGGGGGGGACACCACCCCCCTGTACTGACCGTGAGCCAGCGCTATCCTCCTGCTGGCCCACAGACCTATGGTGATGCCTGCCAGCGGGGGGGTGCATTGCCCCCTCCGCCGCTGAATGATGGCCACTTGTCCTCCCCCTAGCTGGAGCTAGACGAGCGGCTCCTCCGCTCGTGGAGTTACCATGGCGACGGACCCGGGACCGGAAGTGACGTCCGACGTCACTTCCTGTCGGGCGGCGGCCATGGAGGGCTGAAACATACCCCTCCGCCGCATCTCGTGGAGGGGGGAAGGCCCGGCGACTGCTAGCTCTCACATGAGAGAGGGATGCCTGGCCAGCTAACGGTAAGGCACCGGGCGGGGGGGGGGGGAGCGGGAGTTAGCGGGGGAGCGAGGATCCATATTACTATGTTAAAAATGAGCACCAAACACCACAAAGGAGGGAGGGGGTGAGGGGAGAGCGTGAGCGGGGAAGAGGAGAGATAGGTGGAAGGGGATGTAGCGGGAGGTGGTACAGGGATATACAACGCTAAATGAAAGTACAATACAATCAAGGTGAAAAAGAAAATAAATAAAGAGCACAGACAAAGGAAAGGAGACACAAGCAGCTATACACAAGTTTTAAGAAATAAGGACAGCGTGCTAAGAGATATACTTATCTGTGTCAAGAAGCCTCTAACGTTCAGCAGGGTCACGTCCAGCAGGGTCACGTCCAGCAGTGTAAGAGATGGATTCTTCTCCGCCTATCCCATATATAACCTCCGTAACTCCTCCCCATGACTCATCCGGACGTCCTGATCAGACCAGCCCCTTTAACCCCCCCCAGAGTCCAATACAGTTCAACACAGCCTTAGCTTTTATTATCCCTCGGGCTTATATCCAGCCCTCTGTTCTTATAACCAATACTCTCTCCTAATTCTCCTGGATCTCTCTGCTGCATTTGACACTGTTGACCACTCTCTCCTCATACAAACGCCACAATCCCCAGGTCTTGAAGGCACTGTCCTATCCTGGTTCTCATCCTACCTATCTAATCGCTCTTTCAGTGTTAATTTCTCTGGATCCACCTCTGCTCCGCTTCCTTTATCAGTTGGAGACCACAAGGCTCAGTCCTCAGTCCTGGTCTGTCCAGGCCCCTTAGTCTGACCGCCTGTATCCTCCGCAATGCTGCGGCTCCCAGTCACTGATAGGCCGGGAGCACGCGGTGTGGGAACGATATCACTGGACACCAAACTGCCTGTCTATCAGTGACTGAGAGCCGCCACATTGTGTGAACAACAGGTGAGTGAATTGGGCATTTATTATGATTTGGGCTGAGGGAGCGGAGCATATACTGAGCAGAGGAAGGGGGACATTTACTGTGATGATGAAGGGGGACATGTATGGTAAAGAAGGGGGGGGGGCTGCCAGATTAATTAGTACTGGGCCCCAAAGTTTCTGATGGCAGCCCTTATTTAACCTATCAGTATGTTCTTGGACTATGCCCTATAGATTGTAAGCTTGCGATCAAGGACCTCTCACCTCTCTGTCTGTCTTGTTTCATTATTAATGTTTTTTCTTAAATTGTAAAGTGCGGAGTCTGCAGCCGCTTTATAAATAAGTGTTAAATAATAATAATACATCATAGGCGTATTAATGTATATAATCTACCACTGGATGTATCAAGCTACGACCCAAATCCCGTCTTTTCTGGATAACCAAATAATAGTTACAAACTGTGTCTGAAGCCTCTTCTAGTATTATATAAGTACTAACAAGTCTGGAAAAATAAAGAAATAATCAGAGTAGTAGAAAGTAAAGGTCCTCTGCCCTCTAGTGGCTGTGAGAAGTACTGCACAAGTTACAGGGAGCGTTACACTGTTACATGGATTATAGTGATATCACTACCATGAGTGATAACATCACTATCGCAGGCAGTGACCCTGCTGCTGATCTGCACAGACAGACTCAGAGAAGCGATAAGTTAATATTCACTGATATATTATTTGCCGCAATAAAAATCAGCCTGATTGCCAAAGTAATTAATCTATTGCTACATGGACCCCCATACCTGTGACTGGTTATGGGGGAGGCTGCAAAGCGCAGGAGGGAATGTGAAGTAGGTTTGTTCCTCCCTGTCATGGTGAGAAATCTCCTAACAGCCACCGCAGGGAAAGATATTGTTATATCTGATGAGGAGTCCTCTGACGTGGGCGAGATAAGGACATCTCACAGCTGGTTATACTGATATTCACAGCACTGTGATAAGGGTAACGGCTGCACTCTCTTCCTGGGCGTCTCTACCCCCCATGTGTTGGGGTCCCAGCATGCTCTGTTCTCAGCCCTCTGCTTTGCTCACTGTGCACATCTTGGGGGATCTAGTTCTGCCCCCATTACCACCTCTACCAATCTCCCCACATCTCTGAGCTCTCCCCTTCTGTACCTCCCAACTGCCCCAATCTCACAGAACAGTCCCCATTCAGCGACCTTGAGAGGAATGAAGATTACAGGGGCTGTCTGGCAAATGTTAGCCCGAGGGGCAAGACTCGGCTCAGCAGCATATTAGGAACAATTTAAGGGACAACATGCAGACAGCCCAGTGGCTCAGCCCAAGGTAGCCAGGGGCCTGGGCTGGGGGGAATCTGCCCCCCTGGGCTGGTCCGATAGTGGGCTACTTTGGGCTGAGTCACTGGGCTGTCTGCATGTTGTCC
Source organism: Mixophyes fleayi (assembly GCF_038048845.1). Taxonomy (NCBI): domain Eukaryota; kingdom Metazoa; phylum Chordata; class Amphibia; order Anura; family Limnodynastidae; genus Mixophyes; species Mixophyes fleayi. The sequence goes on from NC_134403.1 coordinate 6,477,658, forward strand.
CTTAAATTGTTCCTAATATGCTGCTGAGCCGAGTCTTGCCCCTCGGGCTAACATTTGCCAGACAGCCTGTCGGTAGCCCACTATGGGACCAGCCTGACGGCAGATTGCCCTGCCCACCAACCTTGGGTTACACAAAAATTTGGGCGGGATTTCATCCAAAAGTGGGTGTTTGGTTGGATTGGTGCAGGGTGTGTGCGGATCAGATATGACAGGTCTCTCCTTCTGTACTATCTTGTGTAACCAACCGTCTCTCTGTGATCTCCACATGGATGTCCCAACGCTAAATAGAGCTCAACATGTCCAATGCAGAGCTTGTTATATTCCCTCCTTCCAGAGTCACCATCTCCCCTCACCGGAAACACCACAAATTCCTCATTCTCCCAATCCCGCTGCCCAGGCGTCACCCATAACTCCGCCCTCTCCCGCACCGATAGTAGCCGAGCACAGCGCCAGTGAGCGACTTACCCCCAACATCTCAGCAGTCGGGAAAACATCTCTTAGAATTGTTTGTATTCATTTCCTCTGCTCTGATGACTGTCAGTGTCTGACTGGAGACGCCGGCTTCACTCATCCGAACTTCTCAAATTCTTTATCAATGAAAAAAAACAAAATCATAAAAGTTGAGGGGGTTCATCTCTGTTTTAACTCAAATAGTTAAGTTTTAAACATGTAATTTGCAGCGAATTGAGAAACTCAAATGTTTCAAACGGCTTCAAACACAGTTTGCCGTTTGCTTTATAAAAAACTAAAATACTTTTTTCTATTATTTAAAAATCTAGTTTAGTGTTTTAAAATAAAATTATTTTATAACAGTTTTGAAGCAAACAGCAACCTCAAATGCAGCTGAGAATACAAACTGCAAATGTGTGGCCTTCATAATAGGGAAAGTATCACAGACTGAGCACTGGGGGCCATGTATAAAAACTCAGTGCAGTGTTTATTACAGGTTGGTGATTGCTGCCCACTGACACTATTATATTTATATATATTATGTATAAACTCTGGATATGACAGGTCTGAGCCCATTCACCTCAGCTGATGTAACTTATATGACATTATCTCACCTAAGTCGAACTACAATTCCCGCCATGCCCCGGGAATCTATGGCCTGAGCACCGTGGAGTTTGTCGGGAAATGTAGTTCTTCGCTGTAATCAGTTCAATTTCCACACCAGACTCAACGACTACAACTCCCGTGGTGCACTGCGACGGCCGTCAGCTACGGCACAGACATCGGTCTGGGAAAGTGACAGGCGGAATCCATCTTGCTGCTTCGCACTGACGGCTACTGTGTGGTTCCCGCTCATGTGGGGCTCCCGAGTGTCCGGTCTCGGTATTTCCCGACTCCTCACCTGCCGCCTGGGGCTGTCACTCAGCGCCGACGTTCCGTGGCGGCGAATAGTCCCCGGGCGCCATGGAGCGCTGGGGCTGCAGTACCCCTTGAGTGACACTGGAGGGCGCACTGTGAGCACCCGTTACAACTATAGTCAGCTCTCAAGTCTTCACGTACAGGACGGGCCGCAGTTACTAACAGAAGCCGCTGGAGGGCGCCAGAGACATAGAGAACACAATGAGTGGCAGAAGAATGCACAGCCCAGAGTTCCCCTGCTCGCTGCTGCCGCCCTGCTGGCCTATTGCTACAACAAAGAAAACCCAGATAGAGGTGATTATTATAAATAAATGGTGATGATGATATTATGCAGCAGCTTCAAACAATAGTACATTTGTAATGATATTTGCCATAACCATGTTCTCTACAGAAAGAATATTGCTGTGAATGTCTCTATAGGTTATTTATGTGACAATTCTGGTGACTGACTGATATTAATCCAACATAACTGTTTGCACATATGCATTCAGACTGTGCCTTATTATAGCTTTTATATGTGTGATATAAATATGGTAACTGTACATATAGCATAAGGGTGGCTACAATGTTTCTTTGTATATGATTTTGTATCTTTCATGTTCCCTTATCAACATATTCTCCGATTCCTGGTGCAGGTCCCACACCTGTCTCCTTGTAGTTGCTCCCTCTCTCCTCCAGGGGGAGCCCTGGTCTTCTAGTACAGAAATGGTTTAGAAGTTGCATCTGACATGATGAGTGTGTTATTGTGTATCATTGTGCACGTCACAACCAATTACCACATTAATGAGGACTTTAGCCAGAATGTTTGTCTATTTGTATGTACCAGTCGGTGACGTGTTCAGAGTTAGGAGGGCAGAGATTGGAAGCAGGGACAGGGTTCCTGCTGAGCTCTTATAATCCTGTACAACCAAAGCTGGATTAAGGCTTTGGGGGGCCCGGGGCACTTAAGACAGGGGGGCCCCTAAAATCTTAAAATAAGGGCATAGTGACGCTTCCTGCATTACATCACCTACAGCTCTCCCAGAGGGCTCACCTACGTTGTCTGCATAAGAAAAATCATTGCTTCCCCAAACTAAAATACTGTACATTAAAACAATCATCAAAGCACCACATTAAAATGGGTATTGACACCACACATTAAAACTAGCAATGATATCGCACATGAAAAATACCATTGACACTGCACATGAAAACTAGCAACGATACTGCACATAATATATATATATGTATACACACACATACATGATGCAGCAGATATTCTTTAGGATCCTCTATTTTATTAATCATTACTAAAGTAATTATCAAAGCCTGTCTCTCATATTAAAGCTTTAATTATATATATATATATATATATAATGTACTGAAATCTAATTCAACCTTTAATATATAAGTGGCTGGCTTCAGTAATACTTAAATAATGATTAATAAAGTAGGGGATTATTCTATAACATACTTATTCCTATTCTCTTCATTACCTCTTTAAATTAAAATAAATTGTATACATTGGACAAGTTCCGCCATAAGAGAGGGAATATTTTAGGGCTATCCGGTCTGATACTGTGCCAGTAACAATATATTGTAAGGGTTTTGATGTGTTATATTTGGCTAAAGCATGTACCGTTTGATATATGGCTGTGTTCTTCACCCACTATGTACCCCCCCCTACCCCATTTGTTTTTATTGTCCGTCCCTTCCTCCCCCCTCTTTTTATTTCTGTACCTCTTTAAAAACCCCAAAAAAATTCAAAACTAATAAAAACTTTCTAAAGTTAAAAGAAAATAAAAAAAATTGTATATGATATATTTAAGTGAACTATTATTACAAACTAAGATTGGCCAGAGCAAGTGTGACTCACCTAGGAAGCCATGATCAGCCCACTCCTCACGTCTCTCACAGTTGTCCTCGCCTGTAAGGAGCTGCTGTAGCTCCATTTCGCCCATTTTAGTATGTACAGCAGCCGCGGTGCTGCTGTACATCTGCCCCGTGGGCGCGTGCGTCAGCGGGGCAGCCACAGCTGCACCACCAGGAGAAGTATCGGATCACAGGTGATCCGATCCGATCAGCGGACGACAGACGGCGGGGGGGCCCTCTTAATCCGGCCCTGTGTACAACCTGTAATCATTGTGGTAACAGAGCCCCCAGCGAGGGCAGTAAGAGAAGGGAAGAACAGAGCAGCTGAGCGTCTGGTGTCTTATTTGTGACTTTCCAGCTATTTCTGGACTACAAGTCCCAGCAGGTCTTGCAGCAAAAGTCCTAAATTATTGCTGCTACTGATGTCTTTAAGCAGGACATGTCACCCAACACAAATCAGGTTCCCCTCACTCTGAGTGCGATGAGAACACTTCCTCGAGCCTCTGATTATTTTGTCTATTTATTTAAAGCCCAGGGCGGGGCATTCCATTAACCAAAGTCACACAAATTTAAAAAATGCAAAAAAAAAAACATGCTGAGAGGAGCTGTCTTCATAAGGGGCCCCTTGACCCTGGTACCATAACCATAAGGTGCCTCAGCCAGGGTACAAGAGGTTGCGGGGAGGTGGGAGCGCTGACATCAGTCCCTGCCCAATTGGAGCTTACAGTCTAAATTCCCTAATGTAGACACACACTCACTAAGGTCAATTTGATTGCTGCCAATTAACCTACCAGTATGTTTTTGGCGTGTGGGAGGAAACCGGAGCACCCGGAGGAAACCCACACAAACACGGGGAGAACATACAAACTCCACACAGATAAGGCCATGGTCGGGAATTGAACTTATGACCCCAGTGCTGTGAGGCAGAAGTGCTAACCACTGAGACACCGTGCTGCCCATATGGATGAGGTGATTTCTGGTTGGGGTCTCTCAGCTGGATGTGTAACAATTGCCGAGGCAAAGACAAGCCATGTGCAGCTCAAACATCGGGCTTGGTGCAAAGTGCCCTAATCTGTTAGGTGGGGCCCCGCTCTCCTGTGATGATCAGACACCCGCGGACACTTCTCAGGGGTCACTATGTCCTGGGGGCTCAAGCTGCCGCCATCTGGCCGGAGGACCCAGGTAGACTGACCAGTATGGGGGATACCACAAGTAATAATACTGAGCCTGTCCATCATGTGACAGAGTGAGGCAGAGTGAGCAGCCCTCTAGTAGTATAAACAGAGAGATAATACAGTGTAAGAGTCTGAGTCCCGACATACAGCACTGTATACAGAATCCTTATTGGATGATTTACAGCAGAGATCGTCCCCCTGTGGAACTATAACTCCCAGCATGTCCTGCCCACCTATACACCAGTGGTAGTCACAGATAGCCCAGGCAGGTCCTCTGCATGCACTTGTGCTGGGTTACTCCAGAGACCGCACATCGGGGACTAGTGTCATCACTGAGGTGGGAGGCACATCAGGGACTGTAGACTGATGAGATGCTTTGGGAGCTGATGACTGAGGTGTGAGGCATTTTGTGAGCTGGTGACTGAGGTGTAAGATTGGTGCCTCGGTGGTATTACCAGGGAATATGTGTTCTCCTTCTGCAGGCCAGGTTTGCAGATCTCCCTGTGAGACAATGTGTTTACATCTCCTCTGTAATATATGAATGCTGTGTGCCCCAATGATTATGTACATGTGGTGGGACATACCTTGTACACGTGCAGAGCACCATGTGTGCAGCCTTACTCATGTAATATCCGTTATATATATTGGAAGAATACACTCCCTTCTGTACATTATTTGGATATTACAAGTCTGTACAGATACAGACACACAGCTGGGTCAATGGGGCCTTGTCATGTCCCAGAATTCCTCAGTAACCTCTGATATCCGTAATAACACACAGCAGGGGGGTAGTTACACATTATACATATATTACGTACAGGGGAGTATTACAGGTCAGGCAGCAGAGAGAGCGGTATCGGCACATGTAATATACGGCCTGATGTAGCATCGCATGCACAGCGACTTACACTTTGGCCCTGGCACCTGGAGGAATAGATCTAGGCCACGCTGGGCCCCCTGGAGGTACCCCAGATACCCCTCTTACCCCCATGTTTTACTCCTCCCTGCAGCCGGGTGTAACACCCGTCCTGGGGCTTCATCTGATTTGTGTTATACAGTGACTGGTTATTACTGATATCTGGCTGTAGGATAGATATATTGGGGGGGGGGGTCTTCCTGCACTTTTGCAGATGTTTGGGCATGCTGGGATTTGTAGTTCCAGGATGGTCGCGATTGCTTACACCTGTATTACCTGGGAAGTCTAATACTGATCTCTCCCCCCCAGGTCAGCAGTTGCTGGAGGCTGCGCGGACCAATAACGTGACCGATGTGGAGAGGTGAGAGCCGTGGCCCCCACCGTACCTGTATACTCCTCATTAATGTGACTCTGATATTATTGTATGTTATAATAGGAGAGTAGTGACATCATCACCCCAGTACGACGGACACTGGTACATATCACCTGTATATTATAGTATCCTGATAATGTACAGTTGGCCATATATTCAATCACAATATAACTGTCACTTACACACAGAGAAAGCCGCCATCTTGTGGGTGGAACCAATGTTTATACCCGTTTACTAGGAGCTGTGACATCACCGAGTGACCTGCCTCTTTCCTCGGTGAGGTCATTGGTTCCTAGAGGGTTGATTGGCTGGATAAATATTGGTTCCCGCCCACAAGATGGCCACCTCTATGTCCATATATGTGAGGGTACAGGCACTGCGTTTCTGGACCGGACCCCAACACCTTGCTCACCCCAATCTGATACGTCCAGACCCTGTGTGCAGGTACGTCCTCTCCCTATCCAGCTTACACAAAATGGGGTCACAGCTGGTCCGGGAATGGGCTGGATTTATCCGCACCATTATTCTGGGGATATAATGTTCTATCCGCTTCTTCTGTAATAAGATAAATCTAGAGGTCACCTGACTTATCTCTACGTTCCCCAGATTCACAGATCGGCTTCCACCGTCCGGCTGATTCCAGAACCGGGAACTGTCAGTGTGAGATTGGTCCTGCGTGACAGTAAAGGGTTAACTTCGGTCCTCTCTCTTCTAGGTTACTGCGGGAAAAGGTGGACCCCAACTCACGGCACAAACTCGGATGGACCCCTCTCATGGTGGCAGCGATCGGGAGAAATCGCAGGTACGATCGGTAGCTCAATCCACAGACTGTCCTATGTCTATGTACTGAGACCTCCAATATTCCTGATAGGCCTCTTATACACAGCAAAGGCACTAATACCCCACCAAGCCTCCACTGCGGCCTCCTGTCCCTACCTCCTGTATGCCCCATCGGTGCTTTCTCTGCTTTATACCCACCGAGCCTCCACTGCGGCCCCCTGTCCCTACCCTCTGTATGCCCCATCGATGCTTTCTCTGCTTTATACCCATTGAGCCTCCACCTGCGGCCCCCTGTCCCTACCCTCTGTATGCCCCATCGATGCTTTCTCTGCTTTATACCCATTGAGCCTCCACCTGCGGCCCCCTGTCCCTACCTCCTGTATACCCCATCAGTGCTTTCTCTGCTTTATACCCACCAAGCCTCCACTGCGGCCTCCTGTCCCTACCTCCTGTATGCCCCATCGGTGCTTTCTCTGCTTTATACCCACCGAGCCTCCACTGCGGCCCCCTGTCCCTACCCTCTGTATGCCCCATCGATGCTTTCTCTGCTTTATACCCATTGAGCCTCCACCTGCGGCCCCCTGTCCCTACCCTCTGTATGCCCCATCGATGCTTTCTCTGCTTTATACCCATCGAGCCTCCACCTGCGGCCCCCTGTCCCTACCCTCTGTATGCCCCATCGGTGTTTTCTCTGCTTTATACCCATTGAGCCTCCACTGCGGCCCCCTGTCCCTACCTCCTGTATACCCCATCAGTGCTTTCTCTGCTTTATACCCACCGAGCCTCCACTGCGGCCCCCTGTCCCTACCCCCTGTATGCCCCATCGGTGCTTTCTCTGCTTTATACCCATTGAGCCTCCACCTGCGGCCCCCTGTCCCTACCCTCTGTATGCCCCATCGATGCTTTCTCTGCTTTATACCCATCGAGCCTCCACCTGCGGCCCCCTGTCCCTACCCTCTGTATGCCCCATCGGTGTTTTCTCTGCTTTATACCCATTGAGCCTCCACCTGCGGCCCCCTGTCCCTACCTCCTGTATGCCCCATCAGTGCTTTCTCTGCTTTATACCCACCGAGCCTCCACTGCGGCCTCCTGTCCCTACCCCCTGTATGCCCCATCGGTGCTTTCTCTGCTTTATACCCATTGAGCCTCCACCTGCGGCCCCCTGTCCCTACCCTCTGTATGCCCCATCGATGCTTTCTCTGCTTTATACCCACCGAGCCTCCACCTGGGGCCTCCTGTCCCTACCCCCTGTATGCCCCATCAGTGCTTTCTCTGCTTTATACCCACCGAGCCTCCACTGCGGCCTCCTGTCCCTACCCCCTGTATGCCCCATCGGTGCTTTCTCTGCTTTATACCCATTGAGCCTCCACCTGCGGCCCCCTGTCCCTACCCTCTGTATGCCCCATCGATGCTTTCTCTGCTTTATACCCACCGAGCCTCCACCTGGGGCCTCCTGTCCCTACCCCCTGTATGCCCCATCAGTGCTTTCTCTGCTTTATACCTACCGAGCCTCCACTGCGGCCTCCTGTCCCTACCCCCTGTATGCCCCATCGGTGCTTTCTCTGCTTTATACCCACCGAGCCTCCACTGCGGCCTCCTGTCTCTACCTCCTGTATGCCCCATCAGTGCTTTATACCCACTGAGCCTTCACCTGCGTCCCCCTGTCCCTACCTCCTGTATGCCCCATCGGTGCTTTCTCTGCTTTATACCCACCGAGCCTCCACTGCGGCCCCCTGTCCCTACCCCCTGTATGCCCCATTGGTGCTTTCTCTGCTTTATACCCACCGAGCCTCCACTGCGACCCCCTGTCCCTACCGCCTGTATGCCCCATCGGTGCTTTCTCTGCTTTATACCCACCGAGCCTCCACTGCGGCCCCCTGTCCCTACCTCCTGTATGCCCCATCGGTGCTTTCTCTGCTTTATACCCACCGAGCCTCCACTGCGGCCCCCTGTCCCTACCGCCTGTATGCCCCATCGGTGCTTTCTCTGCTTTATACCCACCGAGCCTCCACTGCGGCCCCCTGTCCCTACCTCCTGTATGCCCCATCGGTGCTTTCTCTGCTTTATACCCACCGAGCCTCCACTGCGGCCCCCTGTCCCTACCTCCTGTATACCCCATCAGTGCTTTCTCTGCTTTATACCCACCGAGCCTCCACTGCGGCCCCCTGTCCCTACCGCCTGTATGCCCCATCGGTGCTTTCTCTGCTTTATACCCACTGAGCCTCCACTGCGGCCTCCTGTCCCTACCCCCTGTATGCCCCATCAGTGCTTTCTCTGCTTTATACCCACCGAGCCTCCACTGCGGCCTCCTGTCCCTACCTCCTGTATGCCCCATCGGTGCTTTCTCTGCTTTATACCCACCGAGCCTCCACTGCAGCCCCCTGTCCCTACCTCCTGTATGCCCCATCGATGCTTTATACCCACCGAGCCTCCACTGCGGCCCCCTGTCCCTACCTCCTGTATGCCCCATCGGTGCTTTCTCTGCTTTATACCCACCGAGCCTCCACTGCGGCCCCCTGTCCCTACCTCCTGTATGCCCCATCGATGCTTTATACCCACCGAGCCTCCACTGCGGCCCCCTGTCCCTACCGCCTGTATGCCCCATCGGTGCTTTCTCTGCTTTATACCCACCGAGCCTCCACTGCGGCCCCCTGTCCCTACCTCCTGTATGCCCCATCGGTGCTTTCTCTGCTTTATACCCACCGAGCCTCCACTGCAGCCCCCTGTCCCTACCTCCTGTATGCCCCATCGATGCTTTATACCCACCGAGCCTCCACTGCGGCCCCCTGTCCCTACCTCCTGTATGCCCCATCGGTGCTTTCTCTGCTTTATACCCACCGAGCCTCCACTGCGGCCCCCTGTCCCTACCTCCTGTATGCCCCATCGATGCTTTATACCCACCGAGCCTCCACTGCGGCCCCCTGTCCCTACCGCCTGTATGCCCCATCGGTGCTTTCTCTGCTTTATACCCACCGAGCCTCCACTGCGGCCCCCTGTCCCTACCTCCTGTATGCCCCATCGGTGCTTTCTCTGCTTTATACCCACCGAGCCTCCACTGCGGCCCCCTGTCCCTACCTCCTGTATACCCCATCAGTGCTTTCTCTGCTTTATACCCACCGAGCCTCCACTGCGGCCCCCTGTCCCTACCGCCTGTATGCCCCATCGGTGCTTTCTCTGCTTTATACCCACTGAGCCTCCACTGCGGCCTCCTGTCCCTACCCCCTGTATGCCCCATCAGTGCTTTCTCTGCTTTATACCCACCGAGCCTCCACTGCGGCCTCCTGTCCCTACCTCCTGTATGCCCCATCGGTGCTTTCTCTGCTTTATACCCACCGAGCCTCCACTGCAGCCCCCTGTCCCTACCTCCTGTATGCCCCATCGATGCTTTATACCCACCGAGCCTCCACTGCGGCCCCCTGTCCCTACCTCCTGTATGCCCCATCGGTGCTTTCTCTGCTTTATACCCACCGAGCCTCCACTGCGGCCCCCTGTCCCTACCTCCTGTATGCCCCATCGATGCTTTATACCCACCGAGCCTCCACTGCGGCCCCCTGTCCCTACCTCCTGTATGCCCCATCGGTGCTTTATACCCACCGAGCACCAGGCTCATATTAAATTAGTCTCTGGGGAGGCTGAGGGGTGTAGGAGTTGGATATATGAAGGACATTCTGGGGTAAACAAGGGTTGTAAAGGGCTCATGGAGGTGAGTTGGGGTATAATTGACATACAGGAAATCCAACAGCTGTTGCGGATATTCCTGTGGGATCATAAAGTCATACGTGGTCTCTTTATAATTGAACGTATTATTTTACCTTACTACCGAGATTACAGGGTATGTGTGGCCCTATGGAAGGTAAGAGGGCCACACGTGAGATGCCCTATGGTCAGCGCACATTGCAGCCCGGTACGAGGAATCCTCACTTCATCTTCATTAATAACTGAGTGTGTGTCTCTAGCCGGGGTATAATCCTGGGGACCAGTCAGAAATGGGGGTGATATAAATGGACATATTCTGTATAGAGCACTGATCTGTGTTATTCATAGAAAGTAAAACTGCAATGGATTATATATATAAATATAAGACAGGGGGGGTGTGTGGTGTCTTTCTGAAGGTCCTCGTGGTCGGGCGTTGGTCCGTCTTTGTGCTGCGCTGCGTCTGATCTAGTATCTGTGAGATCCTGGTATCTGTGAGCTCCTGGTATCTGTGAGCTCCTGGCATCTGTGAGATCCTGGCATCTGTGAGCTCCTGGTATCTGTGAGCTCCTGGTATCTGTGAGCTCCTGGTATCTGTGAGCTCCTAGTATCTGTGAGCTCCTGGTATCTGTGAGCTCCTGGTATCTGTGAGCTCCTAGTATCTGTGAGCTCCTAGTATCTGTGAGCTCCTAGTATCTGTGAGCTCCTGGTATCTGTGAGCTCCTGGTATCTTTATCAATGCTCCGTGTTACGTCGGCCTCCCAATCCTCCATTGTGACCTGTGCGGTTCCTCTTCCCTCCATTGATCTTGTTCCCAGGGAGATCAGCTCTCACCTTGGGCTGTTTGCTGACCCCCTAACCAGATCCAACCAGTGGTGTAAAGAGAAATCCAATTTGGCCGCCGGCATTGAAGACCTGGTGACGTTTGATGTTTTCCCCCTGCACTCGGCCGAGTCACAAGTTCATAAATGACAAAAAGGACTTTAATGACTTGGGACAACACAGGATTAAGGACGGCGGGACAATAGGTGGATATCCGCTCTCGAGCGGCACGGCCCGGGCCCCCGTGTGCCGTGTTCGTGTGTGGTGCGTTTTTTTGACAAGATGCCATGACAAGCTCAATGCCAGGAGACCCCCATCAAGGTCGTCCGTTAAGAGGCTTTCCGCAGCCCCCGTGTTTGTTTAACTTTCATGTCTCTGTGGCCGTTGTGTTACTGTGCTCAGTGGTGAGAGGCCGGGACAATGGTCAGCGCTGATCCGTGAAGGTTGTTGACTCTTCCAGCCGAGCGTCGGAGCAGAACGGGAGTGAAAGGGCCGAGGAGGGCGGAACCTTCACCCACAAGTGTCCTGATCTCCGCCAGGACGGGTCAATACTCCCTGTCCACCTGCCTGAGCGTCGCTTAGATGTCCGCAAGGTGCAAATCATCAGCTGGAGGAAATGGATAAATAAATCTATACAAATTGTGTTACTTCCTCTCACTGGGAATTTAAAAATGTTAAACACATTTATTCCACCTGATCTGGTGGTTATGATGCAGTCTGGTCACCGTCTCGCTGTAGGTGTATTGGGGAGAAAAATTATTCCTGTTGGGTTGTCCAAAATTTAGAAAACTTCCATCCATTATATCGGAGAACCAACGGCCGGTTCTGTTAAAGAACCCGGAGGGGTTTACGTTCCACTCTAACATTTAGATTCCTCCCAGTTTCCTGACTTAGAGGACAACAAACTTTCTAATTATATATACGTTAAAGTTTGATACTAGAGCTAATAAGGATGAAGTGTTTCTACATCTGGCTCCCCTTCCCCTACAGAATCCTTTTCAAACTCCTCACCACCACTTACAAGGCTCTCTCTCAGTCTACTGCCCCTTACATCTCTAACCTCCTCTCCATTCACACTCCCCCCCGCTCCCTGCGCTCGGCCAATGATCGCCGCCTCTCCTCCACTCTGATCACCTCTTCCCACTCTAGAATCCAAGACTTCTCCCGTGCTGCACCCCTTCACTGGAACGACCTCCCTCGCTCCATTCGTCTCTCACCCAATCTGTGCTCCTTCAAGCGGGCACTTAAAACTCACCTGTTCCTTAAGGCCTACCAACCATCCACTTAACCACTCACCCTTCTGTTTCTCCCCTGGCTCCTTTCCTCTCTCCCCGTTGCTTCACTGGCTCCCTTTTGTGCCTGACTTTGTTTACCCTCCCTTAGGATGTAAGCTCGAATGAGCAGGGCCCTCTTCCCTCCTGTCTCCATACCTGTTCTTCTGCTCCGTCTCTACTGTATCTGCCTGCTTGGAGTTTCTGAAGTACTGGTACTTTGTGTTTATTGACCTGTACTGTTTTACCCTGTATAGTCTACTGTTTGTACCATGTTCGGCGCTGCGGAAACCTTGTGGCGCCTAACAAATAAACGATAATAATAATAATAATAATACATCTCTCTGTGCCCGTATCACTGTCCAATACTGAGTGGAGATCCGTGTGGGAGTGCGGTCCGTCCTGTGGATCCAGCGCTGCCCAGTTTAGCAAGAGGAAAGCGTTTCACAGATCACTTCATGGAGGTTGTTATAACTGTGAGCGCTGTAACTAACTCTATGACCAATCGCAGATTGCTCGCGTTAACTATAAATTCTTATAGCGCTGATTTAAGATGGGGATTTATTAAAATTGATTGGCCGGGACAACGATCACCTGCTGGTTGTAGTGGGGTGTTGCTCCCTTCACAGTTATCCCAATTCTATAATAAGTGTCGTTCTGCGTTCTATGTCAGGTCTGATCCTTAATGCTGCCAAACCCCATTGATTACTGGGATCCTGGTAACGTCATGCTGAAAACATGATTTAGGAGATGACCGTTTGTACATGGAGACTATTACCCATAATCCTCTCTGCTGTAACAGTCCTTCTGCTTTGGGACTTTGCTTCCAGACTATTGTTCCATTCTGATACGAGGTTTGGAGAACTTGACTCCTACCATAACAACTGTGCGTTGACGGCCCAGAATAACAACACGTGAATGTAATCTCGTTACTTTGTCACGTTACTTAGTTCCCTCTCTATAGATCCAATGTATTGATAACTGTGTAGCAGGAACTTCCGAGGATATAGCCTGGATGTGTATAAAGTATAGATCACCCGGAGAGTACACGGTATTAATTATATACGCCGCAAGGCCTGGAGCCGCGGTCACACACGGGTGTCCTTCTGTAAAAGGATCTTGGTTGAGTGGTCCCGTCTGCCAGACACGACAAGGTGTCTCCCGTGTTGCCCTCCGCACTGACTCCTATAGTGACCTTTCCCTGCTCCTCGGCCCTATTGTTCTCTCTCTGCAATGAATGTTAGTGCAGATCGATACCAGCAGGTTTCATATCCGTTTACGTGGGACGCTCTTATTATCCCTCTAATTCCCGAATCAAAGCCTCACAATACATTGCTGGCTGTTAATAGGGGTAGTGGGGGTTCCAGCGATTCGGACAGAGCCAGGCTCGTCCCCGGTGACTAATCATCTATCTCTGGACACAGTGACTACATATAGTCTGTATAGATCTGTGCAATAGATATGAAGTTTGGATCATTGTTTGGATGTCCTGCAAGGTGGCCGCCCCCCCCCCCCCGTGACGTGCATCACAAATCTCTTTATACAGCCTCTCTATGTATAATGTTACGGGGTGTGAAATCCTCCTGGAACAGCTGAATTAATGACGCTTGTCACACGTCGTCTTCTGATACATTTTACTGGTCACTGTCGTAGACTAAGCTAAAGATGCTGAAAATGCAGAAGAGCCACTTGTTGGTCCTGTACATGTATTTACTGACACGTGATGTTCCCCTATTTAATGCTGAAAGATGAGGGTCAGCTGCGTGGTTACACTGGAGACCACGTTTTGTATTTGGATTAATAGTTATCTTCGTGTAAATATTCACGGTCATTAAAACACTTGTTTTTCCTTCCACACGGGTCCCGTAATCCGTTCTGCATTGTGTTCTAGTATTATGGGCTTACCGTAATGTCACTGGCTGGAACCCTACCATATCCTCATCTATGCCGCCACCAAATCGTGTGCCCTTTCTCTCCCACCGAGGTTACTGTAGTAATCTTACAGACAATCCTAAATAATATGTGTGCTGAAAATGAGGAAAATAAAAAAAAAATATGTCCCCCCAGTTATCTTCTCTGTTCTTCATTAAATAGAACTTACTTCTGAACCGTTCTCTTTCAGCCCATAATCTCTGTAGGTAACTCTATGTGACCGGACCTCTCCGTAAATCAGTGATTCTCATCCTAGTCCTCAGACCTCCCCCACAGTGTATGTGGTGTAGATGTCCTCACAAGATTGTCCTGGTTCAGGAGATCAATATAACATGTCCCCTGGTGACTTGTCCTGGTTCAGTCCTCCTGGCCAGGCCTTCGTGTAGGCACCTCTGTGTGACCGGACCGTCCGATCCGAGTATTGTATTACTGTGTGTTGCCCGCCAGCCACTCATGGCATTATGTACATGTTTGTGGTGTATATTTAAGCACTGGGAGCCCCTCATGTAGGTGTGTCCTTCTGCTGCACCCACCCCTGTTGGTATCTATAGGAACGTTATTCTGTATACCTTCAAATAAAGAATTGGGCCCAACTGCATTGTGATTGTATCTTCTGCAGCTGAAGCTCCGTACAGTTATAACTGTGTGCGCCTCTAATGGCCTAATTAGATTGTAAGCTCTTTGAGGCAGTACCCCTTATTGTCTCCTAAATATAAATTGTGCCTTATGTAATGTAATGCTCACTGTAGGCAGCTCTTCTCCCTGTGTGTTATATAAATATACCCATTGTATTTCTGCCCCTCACGGCCCTGTTCTGTCCCCGCAGTATCATCAAGTCCTTGCTGCAGGCGGGAGCGGATCCGAACCTGGGCGATGAGTTCTCCAGTGTGTACGAGGTGGCGAAGGAGAAGAACTTGCACTCACTGGAAGGTGACTTTGTTTTTAAATAAAAATTGCTGAATATTTATTGGCTTCATCTGCGCTCTGTTTTATCGCGAGGACTTGTGCAGTTCACGTCTATCCCTCACTGCTGATGTCACACTGACCGCCTCCCGGTTCCGCTTTTGTAACTTTTATGTGTATTTTTATAGATGTACAGTGTGTTGCCCAAGGTTGTTGCTGCTGTTGTCTCCTATGAATCATCATCATCATCATTTATTTATATAGCGCCAGCAAATTCCGTAGCGCTTTACAATTTGGACCAAACATTAATAAGACAATACTGGGTAATACAGACAGACAGAGAGGTAAGAGAACCCTGCGCGCAAGCTTACAATCTATAGGACAATGGGAGTTAGAAACACAAGGGCATGTGTTACATCATATTGCACAATGGACCAGCTAGAACGCAAAGGTAAAAGTATTGAGTGGGCTATGTGTGTTGCAATGTTGGTCAGAGGGTTGTTGTCTTGTGTTAGCTGTGTAGAGGGTGGTAATAGGGTAACCTAGGGAGATTAAGAGGGTGGTAGAGGAATATTATAACCTTGTCTGAAGAGGTGGGTTTTCAGTGAACACTTGAAGGTTTGAAGACTAGAGGAAAGTCTTACTGTGCGAGGGAGGGAATTCCACAAAGTATGTGCAGCCCGAAAAAAATCCTGTAACCGAGAATGGGAGGATGTGATGAGAGTGGAGGAGAGACGTAGATCTTGTGCAGAACGTAGGTGTCGAGTAGGGAGATATTTTGAGACAAGTGAGGAAATGTATGTCGGTGCAATTTTGTTGATGACCTTGTAGGTTAGTAGAAGAATTTTATATTGGATTCGTTGAAATACAGGCAGCCAATCTAGAGACAGAGTTTCTCAGCAGAGGAATAACGGTTAGTAAGGAAAATCAATCTAGCCGCTGTGTGCAAAATAGATTGTAGGGGTTCAAGTCTGACTTTGGGAAGACCAGTAAGGAGGGAATTGCAATAGTCGATGCGGGAGATGATAAGTTCATGAATTAATGTTTTTGAATATCTTTTAGCTGGTGAAAGTGTGACACCTGCTGGTAACTACAAAGAACTACACTCACACCAAATGAAATGTTTAGCAATGTGTTTATAACTTTCCAATGATGCATGGACCTTGCTTTATATATAGATGGCCTATGGCAAGGAGCAGCCTTACTGCACCCAGACAGTCTGTCTGTCCCTCTGCACTGACTTGTGTGACTGTATGGTATTACAATGTGCTCTACCATGGACGGGCCATATGATTTACTTCATACTGTTAATACATTGTATTCGGATGGTATTATTCCATTAACGTCCTCTCTCCTGTAGGGTCGTGTGTAGGTTTCATCTTCTAGGTACATGAATTCTATATCTGTAACGTAGAGAGATGACACATGGGAGGTGAATGTATAGAGGTCGGAAGACGTCACTTATCCTCTGTTACGTTGATGTAACCCTTCAGAGGTGAATAGACAACGTTTAGCGTAGTGTCGTATAATCCGCCGCTACGGCGCAGCGATCGGCACGGTTCCCGCGTGGGGCCCAGGTTCTGTCCTGACCAGGGTGCTGCCTGCTGGAGTCTGTGAGCCTAATTCATTAACGTCAGTTTTGTGTGTATAATCTGCACAATCACTCTGCGATGTCCACAGCCGGACCACACGTCACAGGACACGGCAACGGTCATTTCATCTTCAATCAGAGGACCCTTATTACTGCCTATAATTTCAGGGAGGGAACTTGGGGGGGACTGGTCGTATCCAGGTAGTCAGTGTACAGTAAGGAGGTGCCAAGCTGGAGCGCAGCAACATCCGTTTAGTCTCTGGGCATCTATAAGGAGCCTGATTATCAACCGAATCTCTTGCGCCATCTACAGGTCAGGTGTAAGTGCTGATTACTAGAGATGACGGCTGTGTGTACAGCTAGAACATGTTTACAATCAGGAGCAGCTATAGAAACGTATTTTATGTTCAGTAGACATTAATTACATCCTAATTAATGTGTTTCATGGGGGGAAAAAAAACACTCTTTTTTTTTTTTTTTAATGTTTTTATCATTTCTCTGTATTATAAACAGGTGACATTAAGTGAATATTTTTTTTTGCCTGTGACTCGATATTGTACATTAGACGTATCCTGCAGTGTTCTGTGTAATAGAGCAGATTGGAGCTGCCTTTGTATTCATCACCCTCTCGTATCTTCAGATCCGCTCCTTGTGAATTCGGGCGTACACCCAATTTACGTGTGTTTTAAAACAAACGTGTGCGATACTATGAGAGCGGCTGGGACCGGGCAAAGCGGTTTCTCTGAAACTTTATGTGTAAATTATAGGTCGAAATAAGTCCAGCTTAACCCCTTAATGACCGTGTAGGGGACATGTCGGCGTCGCCAGGAATAACGTTTATGTCCTATTCCGCCCCGCTGAATATTATATTGAGTTGTTGGCAGAGATGGGGGTTCTTTTCTTAAGAGTGGACTAAATACATATTTGTTTTTTTGTTCATTCTACAGGGAACCAGACTCTCTTGTCCTTGATTCTTTCCATGTTTTCACACAACTAGGACGACCCCAGAGATTGACTCTGCTTGTCCTGATTTCATGGGTGCCAGATATATGTACATAGGTGGGAGATGGGACCCTCGCACTGTGTTGGTCCTGACCCCCTGCACCCTAATGATAATACATCACTTGCTGCACCAGTTGTGGTGACCTTTCACCTTCAGTCCTCATGGACCATAACTAAGGTCACCATCGCGATGACCGGTTCTAAAGATAGAGCACAGTGTCCAGGATCAGCCGGGGCGCGGGGTTAGGAACAAATGGGGGTTTGTTCCCTAATGACAGAACTAACGGTGACTCGCTGAGAGGTCGGCACAACCAAATCAATCAACTCCAGAAGTCTGAGACATCGTCCCACCGCGTGACGCCGATCCGATGACTGTTTTATCTTTGTATTAATAAAATCTTAATGTTCTCCATCTTTTATTTATAAGTCCTCCAATAAAAAAGTAACAAAAATGAAACATTCTTAGTTTCAGAACCGACCATCTGTATCTGTATCTGTATCTGTAGAAAAGACGACTTCAGCAATGTCAGTATTTCCCATTTGAAACATGCATCATACTCCCGTGTGCGGATCAAGGGGACCAGGAGGTCGTGCCGCTGCTCGTACACGTGTCCTGGAGACATGATGCTGCTCTCACGCGCCCCGGAGGCGTGCCGCTGCTCGTACACGTGTCCTGGAGACATGCCACTGCTCGTACACGTGTCCTGGAGACATGATGCTGCTCTCACGCGTGTCCTGGAGACATGATGCTGCTCTCACGCGCCCCGGAGGCGTGCCGCTGCTCGTACACGTGTCCTGGAGACATGATGCTGCTCTCACGTGCCCTGGAGGCGTGCCGCTGCTCGTACACGTGTCCTGGAGACATGATGCTGCTCTCACGTGCCCTGGAGGCGTGCCGCTGCTCGTACACGTGTCCTGGAGACATGATGCTGCTCTCACGCGCCCCGGAGGCGTGACGCTGCTCGTACACGTGTCCTGGAGACATGATGCTGCTCTCACGCGCCCCGGAGGCGTGCCGCTGCTCGTACACGTGTCCTGGAGACATGATGCTGCTCTCACGCGCCCCGGAGGCGTGCCGCTGCTCGTACACGTGTCCTGGAGACATGATGCTGCTCTCACGCGCCCCGGAGGTGTGACGCTGCTCGTACACGTGTCCTGGAGACATGATGCTGCTCTCACGTGCCCTGGAGGTGTGACGCTGCTCATACACGTGTCCTGGAGACATGATGCTGCTCTCATGTGCCCTGGAGGCGTGCCGCTGCTCGTACACGTGTCCTGGAGACATGATGCTGCTCTCACGTGCCCTGGAGGTGTGACGCTGCTCATACACGTGTCCTGGAGACATGATGCTGCTCTCACACGCCCCGGAGGTGTGCCGCTGCTCGTACACGTGTCCTGGAGACATGATGCTGCTCTCATGTGCCCTGGAGGTGTGACGCTGCTCGTACACGTGTCCTGGAGACATGATGCTGCTCTCACGTGCCCTGGAGGTGTGACGCTGCTCGTACACGTGTCCTGGAGACATGATGCTGCTCTCACGCGCCCCGGAGGTGTGCCGCTGCTCGTACACGTGTCCTGGAGACATGATGCTGCTCTCACGTGCCCTGGAGGTGTGACGCTGCTCGTACACGTGTCCTGGAGACATGATGCTGCTCTCACGTGCCCTGGAGGTGTGACGCTGCTCGTACACGTGTCCTGGAGACATGATGCTGCTCTCACGCGCCCCGGAGGTGTGCCGCTGCTCGTACACGTGTCCTGGAGACATGATGCTGCTCTCACGCGCCCCGGAGGTGTGCCGCTGCTCGTACACGTGTCCTGGAGACATGATGCTGCTCTCACGCGCCCCGGAGGTGTGCCGCTGATCGTACACGTGTCCTGGAGACATGATGCTGCTCTCACGTGCCCTGGAGCTGTGACGCTGCTCTTACACGTGTCCTGGAGACATGATGCTGCTCTCACGTGTCCTGTAGCCGTGACGCTGGATGAGGAGCTGACGGGAAGATAAAGGTTTAATTTCCCTGTCTGACGTGTTTTCCATTACTAAATAAATTGGCGCAGGAGCTCAGACCTGTTATTATTATGTATAAGTGTCGCTGCCTTTTTTCTATGATGGTTTATTTATTTTACTGCTGAATAGTTTGTTACATGTCAGACAGTGTAAGGCGGTTATTACAGAGGTGAGAACTGCGCCCACGTCGTGTTTCAGCCTATTGAGAGCCCGGATGCCAGATATGGATTTAATAGCGCTGTCGCATAGTGATTGGTTTGTGTAATAAGCGCAGTGTGAGACCAGCACAGAGAAGGTGGGTGTATGTATCATCATAGGGGGACGCCGCAGTGTAGAAGACGCTAATTGTCACCGCGTAAGTAATAATCCGCGTATTACTCTACGACTTGAGAGGCAGAATGAGGGAGGGACGGGCGGTCTAGCGTTGGCCGAGTACAGTATGGGGCGTGTTCGCTAATGGCAAATGGGGCAAACCTGCACGGACACCCAGATACACCTGTCAGGAAGCGGACATGTAGCGAGTGCGCCACTGATGACTGACAACGGTCAGCACCACTAGCTAGACCAGGCCGGGACATCATGCGGATCTCCAGGTGTGACTACAAATCCCAGCATGCCCCGCCAGCCAAGAGCCACAGTTTGTCCAGGACTGATCAGTGATCATCTGATCTTCTTTACTTGTGGCTATATTATAGGATTCAGCTGCTCTTTGCTAGTGTATTATTTACTACCCCCCACCCCCCAACACTGGCGTCCTATAGAGATAAGTTATTTATATGATACTGAATAGTGACTGTGTGTCCTGCGATCAAAACAAAAAGATCCCGCAGAGGGTTAATCTAGGTGATTCTCTTACACGTCCTGTTTATTTGTAGTCAGATATATTC
Organism: Mixophyes fleayi; assembly: GCF_038048845.1. Lineage (NCBI taxonomy): Eukaryota > Metazoa > Chordata > Amphibia > Anura > Limnodynastidae > Mixophyes > Mixophyes fleayi. The sequence goes on from NC_134403.1 coordinate 6,498,230, forward strand.
TGTAATGTTCTATATCTGCTGGGTACATATTTATTTATGTAGTAATACATACGTGTACATATAAAACATGTGATATGAAGTCTCCTGGATCCAAATTTGATATATATATTCTTTTTTTTCTTAGTGTTTCACCTGTTCTTGGTCCGTGAGTTGATCTGTAGCAGATTGTCAGCTCTTCTGCCCGGTCCTGCTGTTTTGTTTTTATTGCATTCTCATTCCCCAGCCCCGTGCACATATTTCAATTTCATAAAAGCATCCAAACCGCGACATGAGAAGAAATATATTAGACATTTGTGGGGCCGGCAGCGAGCGGAGATGATCCAGGCGTCTCGGTGATGGATGTTAGTCGCGGTTTCCCCTGACGCGTTATCGAGTTTCCCATCATAATGTCCCGCTCCTGTATTTCTTACAGATGATGACTGAGCTGTCACAGAGAGGCAGGGGGAGCAGGGAACAGACACACACACCCAATAGTAATAAGACTTTAATCTCTTTACAGCTCTGCTGCCTAGTATCTCAGATTCATCTTCCCTGACACACAACAGTCATCTGCTCCCATATACTGCTGTCTCTTAACTCTTCCTGGAGCGTCCTCAGCTTGTGCTAAACGCCGGCTGCTAATTCACGGCTTTATATCCACATAAATTACCTTTCTGTTATTCTGACCACATAACGTTCAGTCTGATCTCCAATATTGTAACAATATGGGGGGCAATCGAGCTAATGCAATTAGTGTAGATCCCTCAAAGCGATTGATTGGCCGAGTCGTCTGCCCCAAAGTGTGTGTTGTGCAATTATAAAATGTAACGTTTGCTATAATTATATTGTTATTTATTGATGCGATTCTATAGGGGGAAAAACGTTTTTTGTTTTGCAGATGGCTGTCTCTTCTCTCCGCCATTGTATGGTTGTCTTGTTGTAATGTGATCACACACTCGGTGATTTTATATGGTCATTTGGCCAATTATAAAAAAAATTGTGTTGTAATAGCCACATGTTAGGTTTCAGGGAAAACAAATGAGACTTTTCCATATTCTAAGTTATTCAGCCGAATGTAGCTGGTCGGTTACTGGTTCCAGTCATTACCCAACCGCGGTATTATAGCCCTATTGCGTGTGGGCGCTCAGCCGGACTGCTAATGGCTGCTTTTGGCCACCACTGGCTACCGGTCCAGATTAGGGATCATGCCGGATGTTGAGGTCTATGGTCAGCTGGAGAGAGGCATCAAAATGATGCTTTGGTTAAATAAGTAGTTTTGGTTACAAGCTCTTCAGCCTAGTGAGAGATCTTCAGGCACGTTGTTGCTAGACACATGTTAAGTAACAGATTGAATGGGCTTGGGAGCTTACAATTCAATCCGCTCATTTATCCAGTAAATAATATTCCATGTTTTCTCTTTGTATCTCTGTTCGTTCTGCCCGCAGGGAGGTTATTATATAACGGATATCTGTAAAACATGGTATATTGTTACAGAACCGGCATTCCATGTTCTAGATTCTGGGGTCACGTCTGTTTTTTTCTGGACTGTCCCAGAACCCTGTCCTGCTACTTTCCATATATATTCGTATGTTTCCCAACTGTCTCCAGGAATGTAAAACCTGGAATAAAAAATGTCATCTCGCTCGTCAGCCAATCAGTGTAGCCAAGTCTTCCGGAATCGTTTAATGACTTAATTATTGACTACGTACATGTGATCAGATCCTGGACATCTACATACATGTGGATGTACACTAGTGACACGGCTCGCTATATGTGATCAGATCCTGGACGTCTACATACATGTGGATGTACACTAGTGACACGGCTCGCTATATGTGATCATATCCTGGACATCTACATACATGTGGATGTACACTAGTGACACGGCTCGCTATCAGTGATCAGATCCTGGACATCTACATACATGTGGATGTACACTAGTGACACGGCTCGCTATCAGTGATCAGATCCTGGACATCTACATACATGTGGATGTACACTAGTGACACGGTTCGC